>NC_059354.1:45952500-46170000 GCF_019703515.2 Myxocyprinus asiaticus
TTCCCACTGCAGGTAGGCGCGCTACACAGACCCAGCCATTCCCAGGATTTAATGCCAAAATGGTCCTCAGCTGATGCCTATTTTAAACTCTCACTTATTTACTATGTCTGTTTCAGAGCCAAAGCCCGAATGCTAAACCCTGGAGAAAATTTAGAAAGCGCATGGGGTCTGAAGATGCATGAGCATCACTGTTACTCTGTGGGCTGGACAGGGTTTTTTGCATTCTAATGTACTTTGCAAATACAAAATGTGTGCTAATAAGAAAACCTGAATGGAAACCCTTGATATGTAAAGATGTAAACTGTCACAATTCACTTAAAAGTTTATGCGCTAGCCAGAGGTGGACTTTCTATTTTTTGCTTAAGTCAAAATGCACATTATGGTGATGGAAACAGTTTATTTGTGAAACAATGACGTGTTTTGACCATTTGTGCACAGTGTGCGATAGCTTAATGTGACTGGCCCAACAAAAGGTCCAACCTTGGAACACAATTCTTTGAACATAGCCCTTGACATTCAGAAGAGTTTAACCAACAGCAGGCCTTTAAGGTGGGTCATCACAATCTGCCAGAACGGTTTTGAGCGCAGGTGCTCCCAGGTATAAGGAGGCTGGAGGTGTATGGACATAGCAGCCATTTCAGTCCTCATTATATGAGATATTACACCTGTTCTGCGGTGTCTCCTAGCAGCATTAAATAAAACAATGTACAATTGCTCCGATACCGCAAACAGAACTCTCCCTGAAGCATGGAGGTCATTCAGCTGCTCCATCATGACATTCGGGGCTCCCTCAAGATAATACCCAAAACGCAGTGGATGGAAAGGGCGTGATTCACATTTTCTTTAGTTAGTTAAATTATTAGAAATGCACTTAATGGAAATCAAGCTTATACAGCTTTGTTCAGACAAGCTGAACAAGTTTTTTTTTTTTTTTTTTCATATCCGATTCAAATCAATTTATCTGTTTGTAGTCTGAACTGCAATAAAATATGTGAAATATTTTTAAAGGTCTCAGTCACCATTCACTTTCATTGCATTTTTCATAAAATGAAAGTGAATGGTGACTGAGGCTAAAACAGCATCTCCTTTTACATTCTTACGAGTTTGGAACAATATAAGGGTCAGTAAATGTTGACAGAATCTTCATTTTTGGATTAACTATCCTTTAATTTTACAACTATTTGGGGCCACAGTATGTTGGTTTGCACATGCCTGCATGTTAAACATGTTCTTGTATGTGCCTTTCAACTTTCCGTTTATGGCAGAATGAATATAGAATGACGTGCAAAGTGATAAGTTCATTAAGAATTTACAAAGGTTAACCTGAACCGGTCTAATGTGAGAGACTTTCTATTCTTAGTTCCTTCTCTTTGTGGAGTAACTTAATCAAACAGATTATCCGGCACTTGAGGTGTCAGTGGACATGGCGTCACAAGTTTCCTGTTTTAGGTTACACTTAAATGTTCCAAACCTTTTAGGCTGAAAGACAATTTCCTCTGTTCAAGGAATGACTTGATCTGTCTGTTACGTGGCACATGATAAATATCTGATGGCCATCCATCCATCCATCGTAAGGTCTGCATTACCTTTATTACCTTCAAGAATTTTGCTTTTTAACTTTCAGACAATGTTTTGTTAAGCCAACATTTAAAGATTGTCTTAACAAACTTTCCTTTTTCTACAGTAGTTTTGAATGTTTAATTTTACAACCACCACCTCCTCAAAGTTTCATAACTCTTGATGAGGGCAGTGAAGGCGTTTGAGCAAAAAATCCTGTCCAGCCCATAGAGTGACAGTGATACTGATGCATCTTCAGACCCCTGCGCTTTATAAGTTCTCTCCAGGGTGTGGAGTTTATGCTCATATAATCTAAGAATGACTTCTCAGTCTTAAGTGGTAAAAACGTATCTTTCTCATCACTAATATCTCAAGCAACTCTGTAAAAAATAGTCTGAAAGCGTTCATATATCACTATGGGATAATCTGAAAGATAATAAAATGCGATAGGGACCAGTAATCACAGCAGATGTTTAAAATATGTGCATGCTTTGAAAGCACAGGTGTCTGGTCTGTTGTGTGTTTTAAAGCCTTCTGCTTATAGTGTTGCTTTCTTTATTGGGCCAAGCAGAGAGGTCTGTTATTTTGTGTGATATAGGGAGTGTAACAATCACTTCATCTGCAGACTTAATTAAATGGACTAAAAAGCCATTCAAGGATAATCCTCTTTTTACCCCATTAGAGTAAGATGGTAAAACCTAAAAGACCATGTTACCATGGCGACCACATCATGCCCTAAGAGTTCAAATACATTAGACACTTCCTTGAGCACAAGTTACTGCATATGCAACACAATTTTCTCTTTACTGAATCATAAATGCCACGAGAGTGACAACCGTATTCTACACAACATGATCACACAGGAAATCGACATTGATCCTATACGTTCCAGTACCCAGTCTGCTCAGTTACTGATTTATTTTAGAGTACTGATCTACATTTACATACTATATATTTACAACAACTACAGTAATGACTAGGTACTAACCCTAAACCTAACCCCAACCCTAACCTTAACCCATTTTAAGTACATGAAGTTACCTAATATTACTCTGTACTTTCTTGGGTAAGTACACTGTAAGTATACTGAAAGTACACATAGGGTACAACGGGCTAAAGGCTCCACGTGGTAAAAGGCTCCATTGATTTTATTTTCTCCCAAAACACTAAATAGCAACAAAAACTACCACAGCACTTTCCTAAACATCTGTTTGTCACTGTACACTGCAACATTTTCCTGTTCCATGTCATCTTTGTGTGGTGTCTAAAGGTTGATTCTGAGGCAATTTGATCAAATTTTTTATATATTTTTTTAAATGTTACAAATTTATGTAGCTAATGAAAATCCCTAAAATTAACATTTCTTTTGAGACAAAATACGTATTTTTCATTATTCGTTTTGTTTAAGGTCATTAAATCAAATTTTTTTAAAAACTGTCCAATAAGTGAAAGGATAGTATTTGGGGTAAAAAGCCCCCCTGTTGTAGGGGCTAAATGTCCTATAAAACACATTGTTTATCTTAAGTGGGGGGAATAGATTTGTTCTGAAAAATGTTCAAAGTGGGCTCACATTGACTCATCCAATCATAATAGAGATTAGTTTGTTTATATAATAATTGAGATGTAATAAAATGCCAAATGTGTTTGAAATTAACAGGAAATGGTTGACTTTTTATGAAGTAGTTATTTTAAGTAAGCATCATCTTAATTTGTTACTCAAAAAAGCATCTTGGTGTCACAAAATAATTTGCATGAGTTGACAAATTGTGCCCTATAACTATTGCCCTGGTATCTACACAGTATCACTTTAAACTCCCTAGGGGCCTTTTACCCCAAGTGAGGGAGTCCGTCCCTCTCTTTCGGTCTCTCTCGCGCTTGCTTTCTCACTCACTCACATACTCGCATTTAAAGTGTAATTTGCACTCTTTGTATGGTGGAATTTAATAATCATGAAAGCTCAACAAGAAAAGTGTCGTTCCTGTGTTAAAAAAATGCTAGACACTGTGAAATGAATGGAACAAAATGCAGGTGTCTTGAGACACTTTTTTTTAAAGTTGAAATTCTTTAACTTGACACAGCATTTTAAAAAAAACACTGTTCTCGCAAGACGAAAAAACAGTGGATGTGCCGCAATGGTCAAAGATGTCTGTCTAGCGCTTGTTTAAATTGAAAAATAAAATAAAACTAAAATAATAATAATATAATCAAATATATAATTATATAAATAAATAAAAACACAATTGGGATGGTGTTTCACATCAGTGGTTTTCAACCTTTTTGACTCCAGGCCCCCCCCACTATATATATATATATATATATATATATATATATATATATATATATATATATTTTTTATTTTTTTATTTTTTTATTTTTTTTTCATTATATTGACCAGAAAACTAGTGCAACAGCCATCTTGAAAATGTTGTCTTTGAACTTCCGGTCCTGTGGTTGCTATATAGATCTATATGGTGTTGACATCAAAGTGTAATTAGCAAGCGAAGTGGATTTACAGGTTATAAAGTTGCCCAAAAGATATCATGAGTATTTGAAAGTATTCAGGGAATGTCATTAAAATTGGATGAAGTGGGGGTAGATAAAAGCAAAAAAAAGAGAACTTTATTCATAAATCTTCCAAGATCCTACCTTCATGCTGTGGATGCACTGATATGCCTCTGTGTTCATGAAACTCAAAAAGACAACACAAATAAAAATATATCCATAATCCGCCTTTGGCCATCTTCTCATGTCATTCACCCATCGCGTTATAATAAATGTGAGCAGATTTGATGAGTGTTAAACTGGGACAGGGGTAAGGATGCCACTAAATTTACACACACACACACACGCACACACACACGTTTTATTTTATATTCCTTTTACAACCATTTTAATCATATTTAAACCTTTTAAAAATGTGAGGTGACAAATTTTAAATAGTACATATGTAATTTCCTTTTATGTCATGAACTTGCATGTGAAATAATACGAGCTGTCACTGACAACGTCTTGGTTACTGATGTAACCTCTGTTCCCTGATGGAGGGAACAAGACATTGTGTTGGTGTAGTGACACTAGGGGTTCGCTCTTGAGAGCCCCAATCACCTTTGATTTATTCAGAAAAGGCCAATGAAAATTGGCAAGTGGAATTTGCATGCCGCTCTCCCCCCCGGACATATGGGTATAAAAGGAGATGGCGTGCACCACTCATTTAGATTTGTGCTGAGGAGCCGAGAGAGTGTCCCGGCCATGTCAGCGGTCGGTTCAGCACCGCGGCAGGAGGGACACAACGTCTCGTTCCCTCCATCAGGGAACAGAGGTTACATCAGTAACTAAGACGTTCCCTGTCTGTCACTCACTCGACGTTGTGTCGATGTAGTGACACTAGGGGTTTCCTATACGAAACGCGGCAGGTGTTGAACCGTTTCATAAGCTACGGAGGAGCAGACACGGGCAAGCTGCTGTGTGCCTCGCAGCGAGCGCTCGATCACGTCGTGACCTTCCAGCGAGTTAGGTAAGGAGCCTCCCTGGTCCCGTTAAGGATGGGAGGAGGCACTTACCCGAGGAGGCTACAGGCGGTGGCCTTTCCTAATTTTTTTATTAAGCAATTTCCCACCGAGCACCTGATAGAATAGCGCTGGGAAAGTGCTCTCCCTTTCCAGGAGGGAGAGTACTACGGATACCACATCCTACCGGAGGGAGGTTAAATAGTGGAGAATATCTCACATGGCCGTACCGACCGGGAAGTTCACATATGGAACAAAACCTCTGGGGAGGACCCTATCTATGGAGAGGGTACACAGCCACAATGTCTGAGGAAGACACAAGGTTCACTGAGGAGGGGAAAACCAAACAGTGGCAATACATCATACGGGATTACCAAAGGGGGAATCACCACGTATGGAGCACTGAGCCCATGGCCATCCTGCAGGTTCACCAGGATTGTAAGCCTTCGCCACTAACAACGAAGAAAACTTACATGCCTTGGAAGGGAGCCCAGAAACTAATCATCCATCCGTGAATGCTCAGGGCAGGGCGGAGGGTTCCACTCAAGCCCGATGTTCGCAGCCGCCCGGGCAAGCATGGTTGCCAACTCAGTGTCCGATTCGTCCTGAGCTCTACTGCCCGAGAGCAGGAGCTCAGTAGATTTTTCTGCTTCCGAAAGCAGGAGACCACCCTCCGATGATGCGACCAACAACTCATCCTCATCACGAGCCCTGAACGAGACATTAAATCCGCCCTGAGGTGGATTGCCTGCCTCGCTCGTGTGCTGGGGGATGGGAGGTCGACGGGGACTGAGCCAGCGGAAAAACTCCCATATCCTCATCCAAATCGCCCACGGCGCTCGCCGTTCCAGCCGCCTGTGTTTCAACACAGGACGGACCGGGTTGGGAAGCAGCAGCGTGGCTTTCTGCTTCATGAAGAAGGAAGAGAGCCATGACTGCAACGTTTTCATGGACAGAGTGAGAACATGACCCATCCACAAAAGCTGCCTCAGCGTGCTGGCAACCCAAGCACTCGAGACAGATTTTGTGGCCATCCAGCAAGGAGAGATAACGGCCACACCCAGTAGCACAAAGGCAAAAGGACATCTTTAAAAAGACGGCAATCATTTGTGCGAGCTCTTTTAGAGAAAATATACTCTTTTGAATATGCTCTTTTACACCTGTGAACTCAGCTGCCGAAGCGCCCAGGGGAAGCACAACACTCGACCGTGAGAGGGTGACCGCTGATACGCACCGTAAATCCAGCAGTAACAGTAAGGTGACGGGACAAATACACGTGTGCGCTCGGCTCTGAAGAACAAGCCTGAATGAGTGGTGCATGCCATCTCCTTTATACCCGTATGTCCGGGGCGGAGAGCAGCATGCAAATTCCACTTGCCAATTTTCATTGGCCTTTTCTGAATAAATCAAAGGTGATTGGGGCTCTCAAGAGGGAACCCCTAGAGTCACTACATCGATACAACGTCAAGTGAGTGACAGATAAGAGAACTACACATTTTAACACATACTATTAACAAGTATAAACCTAAAAATTAAGGAGAATTACATATATAACAATGAAACCCTTGTATCATGATAAAGTGCAGTGTGTCATAGCTGTCTGAATGTGATCTGCCAGGTCCAGTTTACCTCCGTGAGTGTCGGTAAATCTAACATTTACAGTGACAGCAAAAACACCTCACTTTTTCACATAGTAAAGGGGTGGTGTAGACTCACACCATCAACTCTTGGTGAAAAATATGTTCTGTGCTCCCACACGTTATCCATTTTGATTGACTCTTCTCAGTAGCTTCAATTCAAACTGGAAGGTAAGAGACAAAACATTGAAGCATGGAGCTCTGAAAAGGGGTGGGGCTGAATAAGGTCAATATGTAGAGTAGCAAAATACTCTTGAGACCCTCTTGGAAGGGGGCTGAGGCCCCCTAGTGGGTCCTGGCCCCCAGTTGAGAACCTATTTATTATTTTTTGTAGTTTATTCATACCACTGGGGTTACTTGGAGATTTGTAAGTTAAACTAGTTAACTTCACATAACACTAACAATTCCTTTTCTGGTACAATTTCTTCTCCACTGCTCAAAGCAATATAAGCTTGCCTTTAGCCTTCCAAACTGAGCTACCCTGCAGCTGCAAATGCCAAGACAAAAAGCTCTCCAATTGACCTCCATCAATCAAATTTCAGCAGCACCTGTATCTCTTTAGCCATGTCAGAGGATCATAAACAGGTCTCCCTTTAACTATTCAAAGTTCAACTTGTATGGGATTCACTTTCTCATTGCGATTCATTTTATTTATTTATTTATTTATAATACCGACCCCTGATGTAGAGACTGTGTTAATGTATATAATAAATTACCAGGAAAGTAGAGATGCTAAAATATTTTATAATTATGCTTAACCTTTATCAAGCTTTTTCTAATGCCTGATAGAAAAGTATCAACCTTTATAGAGCAATACTTCAGGCAGAACATTCCACCAGTCACAAACTTCAGAAAAATATGCATCATGCATTAGAATGAGAACACAACTATTTCTGGGCTTAAAAGATACAATAACATTGTGGAACATTGTATCTCAAAAGGAGGACAATGTGGCCCCCCATGTGCTACTTTAAGAAATAGTTCACTCAAAAATGAAAATTCTCTCATCATTTACTCACCCTCATGCCATCCCAGATGTTTATGACTTTCTTCTACCGAACACAAAGATTTTTAGAAGAATATTTCAGCTCTGTAGGTCCATACAATACAAGTGAATGGGTGCCAAAATGTTGACGTTCCAAAAAGCACATAAATGCAGCACAAAGGTAATCCATATAACTCCAGTGGTTAAATCCATGCATTCAGAAGCGATATGATAGGTGTGGGTGAGAAACAGATCAATATTTAAGCCTTTTTTTGTCTCTGCCCAGTAGATAGCGATATGCATGAAGAATGTGAATCACCAAAAACAAAAGAAGAAGAAAGTGAAAGTTAAAGTGGAGATTGACTGAGCAAAGAGGAGAATTTTTAGTAAAAATTGATTTAAATATTTATCTGTTTCTCACCCAACCTATCATATCTCTTCTGAAGACATAGATTTAACCCCTGTAGTCACATGGATTAGGCTACATTTATGCTGACTTATGTGATTTTTGGAGCTTAAAATTTTTGGCACCCAGTCACTTGCATTGTATGGACCAAAAGAGCTGAGATATTCTTCTGAAAATCTTAATTTTCATAAACTGTGTTCTGCTGAAGCAAGAAACTCATACACATCTGGGATGGCATAAGGGTGACTAAATGATGAGAGAATTTTCATTTTTGTGTGAATTATTCCTTTAAGGCCCGATGTGGCCCTTGTACCAAACAACTTGTCCCACCCATGCTCTACCCACTCTATTGTGCGGGACATGACGCACCAAGTGACCCTGCTTTTTTTGTGTTTTTTTTTTTTTCAATGCATTCCTGAACATATTTTATGCGCAACATTAACTCTCTCTGTCAGCATTAAGGGAAATTTAGACCCTACACATAAACTGATTTTAATGTAATTGTTTCATACATTACAATATAAAATGGGGATCATTGTATTGAAAATAACTTTTTCATCTTTTCATTCTGTAATAATGTTGCCCTTTTATTTTTATATTTTAATCAGATTCATGTAGTGTTTACAGTATTGTCAGATTCATGTAGTGTTTACATATCAAGTGATATACACTTATAAAATACCTATATTTTTTATTCCTTCTGGCAAACAGCCATAAAAGGGAAATTATGGTATGTGTGCTACATTTTTACATTGCAGCATACAGTTTTTATTATGAAGGGGCATAGCTTTCTCAGCTCAGTACTCAATACACACTACGCATGAGAACTTTTAAATAAGCTACTCTTTTACTCTTACTTGAGTAGTTTGTAGGACTGATAATTTTACTCTACTCAAACAACATCTTTTAAGAAGTAACAGTACTTTTACTTGAGTATTATTTTTCAGTACTCTTTCCACCCCTGATGGTGACTGGTTTTAGACTGACTTCCAAGACACATTAACATCATGACTAATGATCTAGAACAAATTTAAGTGAGCTTTAGGCTTAACCAACCAAATCGTCAATGACCGCAGTGTTTATTTCTTGCTGAATGCTTAATGGAATTTATTTTTATTTTTTTACTTTCTTTCATCTGCTCTGACACACTTTTTATTCTTCCCACTACCCACAAACTGGAGTTTTCTGGAGTTTTTGTCCACTAGAATTTTTTGGAAAGAAGTATTTTCAATGTTTCATTGGCTAAACAATCAACATGTTTATACAAACCTACAACCTATGAAACAGACTCTATCCCTCACTCATTTCCATTTAAAAAAAAGGCACATGGATTTCAGCAATGGATCAGGTGTCTCAGATTTTTTTATTTATACGAAGTTCTACCTCATCCTCCAGACCTTCATTTTGATTCCAGATTTTTCCAATTGTTCCATTTTTTCTTCTTCTTTTTTTTTTTTTAAATAAATGTCTCTGAATGATGCTAATAATTAGAAATGGCCACACAATGTTTGGTTCCAGTCTTTTTAAGCATCTATTGAAACTTTACTTCAAAGATGTGGTCTTGGTTGGCAGTTCATTCGCTGTTATGGTACACAGCACACATGGAAGTCATTCAGGGCTTTTTAAAGGCCTTAAAGGGGGATGGTCCTGTGGCTCAACACATAAAAGCACACCCTTGTTGAAAACAGGACACAGTGTCCTAAATGCAAGCATGACAATAACTTATACAATGAACACTGACAGTAAAGAACTGTAACTGTAAGTGCTGGTTATAGCATATAAACTATTAGCTAATAGGATGATTATTAAAGTTCTTTATATTTTAGCATTTTGATGATATTCAGTATTTATCTTAATATATGTTATTAAACTATATAATGATATTTAATCATTTTCATTTATATGCACTGGTATACTAACCCTAATACATAATGAATAGCATAATGAACCTACATATACAGTATGTTTTACTGTTAAGTATTTAATACATGAAAAATGACATATTTGGATGTGGAAGTTGAGTGATATTGAGTCAATGAAACAGACAGTTTAAACTGATTTACAGAAATCAATCAAACTTGCAATTTTGCTACTTAAGTCTCTGTGATGAGGAGGAGGGTGTGGCCGGGCCGTGAGGGTGCGTGGCGGGGCTGTGAGGGTGCACAGCCGGTGCTGAAGAGTGAGATAAAGGGGAGCCGGAGATACCAGTTCGAGACAGAGAGACACGCACGTGGCCGCTGTGTTTTATGTTGTTTTAAGTTGAGTTTGTCATTAAAAGTTTACGTTGACTGTTCTGCCGATTCCCGTCTCCTCCTTGCCCATCCTTTACCTGTTATGTTGGTGATGAAACTGGAAGGAGCTGAATTTGGAGTGCCACAGGGATGTGTTTAGTGAAAGCATTCCATTAACACAATGGTTCTCCTTCGAGGACATAGGAGCGCACACTTGTTGTTTGTCTGACACATACAGTTTGGCTTGAGACATGGAAAGGACATCTGGCTAGGAAGAGCATTTTAAATGAAGAGAGAAATTGACATGTTGAGAAAGGGAATGGAAAAAAAAAACTTTTGGGGCTGTATTTGTGTAGGTAACACCCATTTCAGGTGGGCAGTGGTGTTTCAGAACGAACTGATAATCGCACAAATTTAATCCATATAAGTTAAGAGTCAGTTTTGATCACTGTGATATATTATTAAAGCATTTTTGTTTTTTGACTTTTTAATTCTTCTTGACATTTTGCGCTAAGGTTATCACAAGGGTAAGTGGTGTACTTAGAAACAGTAGCATTATTTTATCAAGGAGCACAATACGACGATACTTGAACAAAAATGAGCTGCATGGTCGAGTTGCCAGAAAGAAGCTTTTACTACGCCAGTGCCACAAAAAAGCCCGGTTACAATATGCCCGACAACACCTTGACACGCCTCACAGCTTCTGGCAAACTGTAATTTGGTGTGATGAGACCAAAATAGAGCTTTGTGGTCACAACCATGAGCACTATGTTTGAAGAGGGGTCAACAAGCCCTATAGTGAAAAGAATACCATCCCCACTGTGAAGCATGGTGGTGGCTCACTGATGTTTTGGGGGTGTGTGAGCTCTAAAGGCACGGGAATCATGTGAAAATTGATGGCAAGATGAATGCAGCATGTTATCAGAAAATACTGGCAGATAATTTGCATTCTACAAGCTGTGCATGGGACGCTCTTGGACTTTCCAGCAAGACAATTATCTTAAGCACAAGGCCAAGTTGACCCTCCAGTGGTTACAGCAGAAAAAGGTGAAGGATCTGGAGTGGCCATCACAGTCTCCTAACCTTAATATCATCGAGCCACTCCGGGGAGATCTCAAACATGCGGTTCATGCAAGACTTTGCATGATCTGGAGGCATTTTGCCAAGACGAATGGGCAGCTATACCACTTGCAAGAATTTGGGGCCTCATAGACAAATATTACAAAAGACTGCACGCTGTCATTAATGCTAAAGGGGGCAATACACATTATTAAGAACTAAGGGTATAGCGGGGCCTGGGTAGCTCAGTGGTAAAATACACCGGCTACTACCCCTGGAGTTAGCTAGTTCGAATCCCAGGGCGTGCTGAGTGACTCCAGCCAGGTCTCCTAAGCAACCAAATTGGCCCGGTTGCTAGGGTGGGTAGAGTCACATGGGGTAACCTCCTCATATTGCTATAATGTGGTTTGTTCTCGGTGGGGCGCATGGTGAGTTGAGCATGGTTGCTGCAGTGGATGGCGTGAAGCCTCCACACGCACTATGTCTCTGTGGCAACACGCTCAACAAGCCAGGTGATAAGATGCGCGGGTTGACGTCTCAGACGCGGAGGCAACTGGGATTCATCCTCCGCCACCCGGATTGAGGCGAATCACTACGCCACCACAAGGACCTAGAGCGCATTGGGAATTGGGCATTCCAAATTGGGAGAAAAAGGGGAAAAATAAAAAAAAAATTAGTGGTTGTCACACCAAATATTGATTTAGCTTTTTTTTTTTATGTCTACTGGACTTTGTATGACGTTAATTGATAAATGAAAACTATTTATGGCATTATTTTTGAAGACACTCTGCAACATTTTTCCCAAGTGCCTAAAACTTTTGCACAGTACTGTGTATATATATATATATATATATATATATATATATATATACAGTTAAACATATCTATAAAATTTACTTGTATAGATACTGTATATTTAACCATACATGCCTTTTGTATGCTTTTTTCCATATTTATTTCCAGGGCAAGCTATGTCAGACCATTATGTTCAGCCCAGCCTTAAAAAACAGAAACTATGATTCCACATTGCTCCCAGTTGCTTTGATGAAACTGAGCACTGAGTAACTAGTGTTGAGTTCAAGAGAAGGTTAACAAAGCAAGCCCTACCCACACCTCTGTTCATCTCCCAAAGACAAGTCGGTGCTTATAAACCCTCCAAGAAGTCAGAGGCTGACATCATGAGCTGGCCTGACCTTGGCCTGGAAGTCCTGGGAGTGACTTAGATCACTTCCTGTCGCATGCAGTTTCGTCACCGCTGTGTCTCCCAGCTGGAGCACACGATTGAGGGTCAACCCAAAGAGAAAGAGAGTGAAAAGTAAGATTGAGAAAGCAACAAATGACAAGCAAGAGTCAATAATGTTTGGCAGTGTAAAAGGGGGCCAAGAAAAAGTTAGTTCCCCCAAACGTTTATTTTAAGAGGACACATTGCTCCATGGGTCACTTTGGAAGTGGTGTTTTCTTCAACGTTTGGTTTGGATGGCTTTCCAGAGTATGTCTTACTGCGGTCAGAGCTGCGGACCATGAGATTATGCAGCTATTGCTGTGGTTGTGGGAGAACGATGGCCTGACAAAGAAAACAGGGTCCTTCATTAAATTCTGGATGCATTGTGTCCTGATCGTGGTAGATTACAGCCTTTATGAATTTGCTTATATCAGTTTCAGTCTGGATTTTGGCATGGCAAAGTTTTGATAATGTAAAAAGCAAGGGTGTATCAACCATTACAAACAATCATGAAGCGACTTGTTGGAAGATATTCATATTTGAAAAGTTTTATTTTACCTGGAGAGAGTGATACACTAATTTTGTATTTAAAATTGCATAAAAGATGGGGATACATTTATCAAGTGTGTTCCAAAGGAATGTTTTGCATGCATTAGTGCATTCCAAAAAATAACGGGAAAGTTAATTTATCTTGATCAGCTTTTATTGGTTGCTTGCCAGTAAACACATGAGAAATCGATATGAACATAAAATAAATAAATAAATGTAGCCAAGTGGAGAAATTTCATGTAATTTAACTCGTCATAAATTGGACATGACCCCTTTAAGACCGGAGTGTTGCGACACTGGAGTTTGGCGACACCCACTTTCCGGCACTGTCTCGTGCTTGTTAGAATGTGAGAACATGTATTGCTCAAGATCTACACAAGATGTTTATAAATTGCATTAAATATGTGTTAAGAAGAGTTGTATGGTAAAATTGATTGTTTGTTATGGGTTATTTTTGAAAGGATGCGTATGGATTGCATGTGTGGAGTTTGACCATGATTGGTGCATATGTGCAAGAACTGGGTTTGTAAATTTAGTATTAATCATATCTTATTTAATGATTTATAGCCCAGAGTGTTTTCCAGTTTAGTGAATAAATGTAATACATGTTATATATAAAAACATTTGTAATGAGAACATGTGTAATGAGAAATCTATTGTTTTAAACTGTTGTACATACCCTTAAAGCCTGGTTAAAAAAAGCATAAAATGCTGTGAATGATATACTGGAAGCATATATTAAGGTGATGTATGCTGAAGCTTTTGGGCAAACTAATATTTATTTTTTATTTAATTTTACCTTATTTAATTTCCGTTTTTCATTTTACCATTTTTAATTCTTCAAATAAGTACAGAAACACATTTTATATACACTGTCTGCCAAAAGTTTGGAATAATGTACATATTTAGCTGTTTCGGTTGGTTTACTTTAATTCACCAAAGTGGCATTCAGCTGATCCCAAAGTATAGTCAGGACATTACTGATGTAAAAAACAGAACCATCACTAATTGAGAAAAGTCATTTTTGATCAAATCTAGACAGGCCCCATTTCCAGCAGCCATCACTCCAACACCTTATCCTTGAGTAATCATGTTAAATTGCTAATTTGGTACTAGAAAATCACTTGCCATTATATCAAACACACTTGAAAGCTATTTGGTTCATTAAATGAAGCTTAACATTGTCTTTGTGTTTGTTTTTTGAGTTACCACAGGATGCAATAGACTGGCATGTCTTAAGGTCAATATTAGGTCAAAAATGGCAAAAAAAAAAAAAAGGAAACAACTTTCTCTGGAAACTCATCAGTCAGTCATTGTTTTGAGGAATGAAGGCTATACAATGCTTGAAAATGCCAAAAAACTGAAGATTTCATACAAAGGTGTCTCTAACAAGGACAAAAGAGATGTGGAAGGCCAGATGTACAACTAAACAAGAGGATAAGTACATCAGAGTCTCTAGTTTGAGAAATAGACGCCTCACATGTCCTCAGCTGACAGCTTCATTGAATTCTACCCACTCAACACTAGTTTCATGTACAACAGTAAAGAGAAGACTCAAGGATGCAGGCCTTATGGGAAGAATTGTGAAGAAAAAGCCACTTTTGAAACAGAAAAACAAAACATTTATTTTATTTATTTTTTTATTCCCTTTTTCAATACGGCACCATCGACCACTGTCATTTTAATAAACAGCCGTCAGAAGAAAACCCCAAAAAGATATTTTTGTGTCCAGTGTGGTTATTTGCAGCCTACCGCCTACATAAAAAAGTAAATAATAACCTTTCAGAACAAATGACTAGTATTCTCTCCAAATAGGCATTAATCTTCCCCTTCTAGACGCCTGGCTTGTCAAATACAGTACATAAAATCAGGGAACGTTCCCAATGTCTCAACATTTCAGGATGTTGTAAATATAAAAAGGATTAAGGATATTAACATGAATTTTCTTTACTCCCATCTGTGAGAGCAAACGCACCTGCCTACATGAATTCCCAGAAGAAACATTGGTTTCGGCATTAGCTTTTTGCATTTAGGCATTACATCTTCTTGGAACATGAAAAATAAACTACTGCATTACATAGGTAAATAGGTGTCTCAGACTTGTTATTCATTTATGTACCAGACATTACCTGTTTTTATATTTATGCAAAAAAAATAAACAAAATAAAATAAATCTGTAATTCAGAGCTATATATGTATTGTATCTTTGTGCGATTAGCCATTTAAACTATGAATTGGTTCTACTCTGCCATTGAAAATGCACTGACCAATAGGATTCAAACGAGGTCATTTGATGTGTATATGCATTCAGTGCAGGTCCACCAGATAAACCACCACCAGATCAGCAAGAACCAGCCTGGATCAAGCTGGTCTAAGCTGTTTTTTCCAGCAGGAATTACTAGGCCCTTGCTACCTATAGTCCTGCAAACTATAATAAAAGCCAAAGGGTTGTTCCCCATCTGGGAAGGTTTGGATCCATTTAAAAGAGGCGTGCAATACTCAGATCTCAGGCCTTCAGAGATGACTCGGAGTCATGGAGACAGCGATTAGTCAGAGCCACAGAAAGTCCAGCGACTCAGAGAAGTAACTGAAACATTCTGGGGATTTGAGGTCCTGGATGCACCCCAGAGAAGCACAAGCATAAATCAAGGAAGCGTTCATCCCCAACAATCCCGTCTGCTTAGAGTCCTAAAACTCCAACAGATGCACAGACGGTTCTCCTGCCCTTCACCCTATAGCTGGCAAAAGCCCACAGCAAAATATGGGCCTCAGTAGAGCATTAAAAGGAGACAAGTGAATGATGGGTACTGTAATAATGGAGCAATCCTATCTAACTCTGTCATGCAAATATACAGTATCCCTCACACTTGGGGGACTGCAAGAAGGAAGATGCCTGTTTTTTGCTATGTAACTCACGACATTGGTTGAGTCAATGTTGCTGTGTCGGGCTGGTCAGAATTCTAAAACAAACAGATCAATGTTTTTATAGTGCCTCAGTGTGTACAATTTTGGGAAAAATCAACCAACAAATGACTTACTTATGGTTGACTGCATACAGACAACAAACAATTCACAATAACAAAGGAATTAGAACGCTACTAGCCCTAAAGCATTTCTGGTATCATTACCGAATCCTTTAAATAAGTCTCTGAATTAACATATTTTCTCAAAGAAAATCATAAGTTTACCTGAAGTGACTTATCCAGACTTGTTGTTGTTACTGAGTGTCTATGCGAGAGAGGCGATGAAATTATATCTTAGTTTGGACGCTCACAATTATTTCCTCAGCAGAAAGATCTGGAATATTGGATCACACCTATTATAATCAACGAATCCATTCAATGAAGCTGTCTGTGTGACCTGCTGACAAGGTTTCTTCAGCGCTAGCTTCTTTACTACTCCATCTACCCTAAGAACTTAGCAGTTCGATACTGCAGATATTGTTGACTTGTGTGACAAATTGCTTGTTATGTTCCTCATTAGTAAGTCGGTTTGGATAAAAGAGTTTTTGACAATCGTGTTAAAGTTTTTAACGTTAATCGTGTTAAAGTCACCATGAATGAAGTACCTCCCAATGTAGTTTTGAATGAGTTTGACAACTAGCAGGAAATGTTCAGGGGACACTTCCTTAAACCGACGAATAGTCCTTGAAATGGTCTGTATACGAGAAAGAATTTTAAGTTAGAAAAAATTACACATATCAGCTTTAATACTATTTATTCAGGTTAAAATATATGTATGTTTGTACCCATATGTTTGTGGGCTTACGTGCTTATTTGTATACGTATTAGATAATTAACACTGATTGGACAAACCAATCGAAGATGGGGGAAGTTTTTGGAAATATGTTTGAAAACAGTCATTACTTTTGCAATTAAATTTGGTGACGCTAGTGGTGCAGAAATTACACACTTCAGCTTTAAATACTAACCAAAGGTTAGTTAGTTAGTTAGTTATAAACCCTGGGTTTAGAATGGCTTAAGGGTGAAAGACTTGATTTACATTCTATTTTAGACAAGAAGCAGGGCTTTGAGAAAAGCAACATTTGGATGGCAATGTCAGCACATCTGGTGGGCGGAGAGAAAATGGAGAGAGAGTCATCTTTTTCTAAGAGCTGAACTTGCCTGGAATGGAAAGGACTGGTGAGGGTGGAATCCCAGGCTGGGGGATGACATTTGGATTGCTTCTCTCATTGCATCAGTAAAGAATGCAGGAACGCAGTACAGTTAAAACAAATGTTTGGCCTTCGATGGTGGTATGCGGCGTGACTCTGGAAATTTACAATATTAAAAAATATAGACATTTAAATTGGTAATGGTATAATTCCATATTTTATTTCTAATTTCTGATCTATAGACATATTTTAATATCTTTGTGTGTCTTAGGGTCAGTTCACACAAACACATTTTTTAATCCGTCTGTGCAGTTTTTCAATTGTTGTTCAATATAAATGTTCTAGACGGACGTTTTTGACTGTTGCGCCATGTCTCGCTGTTTTGCAGCGTCTTGCGCAGGAGCGGTATGTTTTTTGATGCTGTGTCAATTCAAAAGGTTTTCAACTTTTAAAAAGTTGCCTTGAGACAACTTTATTTTTTTATTCTTTGCACTTCGTTTACAGTGGCATTTGTTTTTAGCACAAGAACATGTTCAGTCTGAACGGCCCCTAAAACTGTAATGCATAGCCTGCTTTCGTACTTTTTAATGTGGGATGTGATCAGATAACATGTTGATTGTTCAGAAAGTTCTGTGCTGGTGTCTTCATGCTCAAAGGTCTGCTTTTCTGGTGACGTAGAGTGCTTTCTATTCCGAAGGGCTCATCCCTATGCCCTAATCCCTTTGTAGGGTTTACTCTCTGGAGTGAGAGCTTTGGAGGGTTAAATGGTGTAGGGATCAAAATTGTTGGTCATTGGAAATGCACTTTAACGTCATCTATCCAGGCCGCTCCCTTCCTAACACAAATTTCATCAAGCAAACCAAAAATAAATGTTTAAATTTTTTTTTTTTTTTTGGCTTTTTGAAAAAATGATCAAATATTGAAATAAAAAAATGAAAAAGCAAACAAAATTACAATAAATGTACAGATCATGCGAATTTACAGTAAGATAATACAAGCAATAACCAGATTCAAACAGAAACCCAGGGGTTTACAAATGTTAAAAAAAAAGTTCAATAAAATAAATAAAAGCTTTTAAATACCACAGAGATGAAGGATTGTCATGTTTTATGTTTTGTTTTTGTTTTTGTTTTTGTTTGTTTAAAGAACCAGAGTGTGTTTGCACTTTGCATTACACTTGGCAAACCTGCAGATTTATGATGTATGGTCCGGTTCCGGTCAGCTTGGCAGCGAATTGTACATCAGTTACCCTACAGAAGTGTTCGTATCGAAGGAAACAACTGTTTATGAGCCCTTCGGTTTGGAACGACCCTTCAACAAGTCCCCTCGAAGTGCTCTTCGGATTTATCCCGTTTGGAACGCAGGGGTATTATTCTTTTTGCCCTCAAAATAAGCATCTAGATGATCTATTTCATGAAGGCAAGTTTAATAGTGGCGTGCTTGTAACTTAGAATTATTGGATTTAGCACTCAGTTTTTAAGTATAAACACTAAATGAAAACATTTTTTAAGCTTTAAAATGAGTCCCTATCAACTGCCATTGCATTGAAAAGATGTACCGGAATATGTATTAATATTCTTCCTTTTGTGTTCCACATAAGAAAGAAAGTCATACAGGTTTGGAACAACGTGAGGGTGAGTAAATTCCGACAGAATTTTAACTTTTGAGTGAACTGTTCCTTTATGCTTGCACCCTAATAGATTCAGTTTGCTCAATTCTGAAAATAATTATAATAATTATAATAATAAAAAATAGGGAACATTGTGTCTAGGTAGTCCTTGGACATTCTGGTTTGATCAAAGGTGGAACTTGGCCTGAGAACTTTGAGAACCACTGACTTGATGACTGATTTTCTCTCTCTTCAGCTCTGTTTTTTCACATTAATGTGAGGGGAAGGGGGGTAGGGGAGTTCATGGCTCACTCAGGACTGGCATTCCCCCTTAAAAAGCCATTTTCCCAAATCTTCCATTGTTAGAAGCACCCCTGTTTATTTTCCTCAACTTTCCATGTTGTCAGAGCGGTTATGGAACGTAGCATTTTTCTTTGTTATGTTTACTTGTGAGATGGTGAAAGTTTTTTGGATGGAACGAAGGGGGAATTTAACGTCTTGATTTACCGCCTGAAAGAACAGACTTCCTGTTTCATCCAAAGCCATCATAACAAACCTTAGATTACATGAGGTTTGACATCTTATGTCACTTCAACCCCTTTCCTGGAAACGTTGTCTGCTCTCAGATGTTACACAGCATCAGCCAAGCTCTTAGTTTAACAAACTGTGCAAAACAGCATACACAAGTCTTAGCACAAACCTTAAATATACAGTATGTGGTTGCATGTGTTATTATTATTATTATTAATCATTTGTTTTTTTGTGTTTTTTTTGTTTTGTTTTTTGCTTTGTTTGACTTCAGCTGCATGGTCTACTCACAGGCCTGCTATCATTCCCTGTGGATTCAGAAGAGAGACAGCCCAAGAGAGTCACTTCTATGTCACTCTGATTTCACTTCCGTTTTGAGCGTTCTTGACTGGGCTAGAGCCTCAGTCTCTGAGTTCAAAGTCCAACACTCTATGAGGTGAACTACCCCGCAAGCTATATATATATATATATATATATATATATATATATATATATATATACACACACACACACACCTAATGCATATTTGTTTCAGTGGTTTCAGCTTTTATCACTGTACACTTTAAAATTTATTTTCTAAATGCATGTTATTGGTCTTATTGTGAACGATTCATCCATGCATATGTTTATTTATTTTATTTTTTTGACCTCGTAATCTTTAATCAAAATGTCATAACTCTTTCTTCCGGTGAAACGACAGACTTCTCTCTGGTGACGTATGCAGGACTTCTCCTGTCCACTTAAACCCTGCCCCTTTTTTATAAATACCACAACCTTGTTGGACTCCACTGCTATGTGTCGCTGTGTGATGATGATTAATAGCAGCCGGTGCCAGCCAAACATCACTTCAGTCTATTACGATGGACTTCAGAGGATGAACTGATGCCAACTCCAACTATAAGACATAGGATACTTCATATGCCATTGCCTGAACCTTGGACTTAGGATAGACCTCACCGAAATTACCGGCCAGGTTGAATTGCGATGCACCTAACTGATCTCTGCCTGCATCACCTCAGCCTAATGACGGACTACACTCTTGAAATGGAATACATAGACTATCAATTAATTGCCAACAAAAGCCTTCATCAGCCAACTAACAAGGACAATTGCATCTATGTGAACTTCTGCAGTTAATCCAGGATGGACTTCAAAGACATTAATCTTACATTTATGCATTTGGCAGATGCTTTTATCCAAAGCGACTTACAGTGCCCTTATTACAGGGACAATCCCCCTGGAGCAATCTGAAGTTAAGAGCCTTGCTCAAGGACACAATGGTGGTGGCTGTGGGGACTGAACCAGCAACCTTCTGCTTACCAATTGCAGTGCTTTAGTCCACTCCACTCCACTGACCCTTAACGCTTACTTAGTTTACTAATTTTAAACCATGACTTGCACTATACATAAGTAATATTGGCATTATATTCATGATGTTAGCCAGAGGGGGACTGGCCTCCACAGTGAGTCTGGTTTCTCCCAAGGTTATTTTTCTCCATTAACCAACATCTTATGGAGTTTTGTGTTCCATGCCACAGTCGCCATCGGCTTGCTCACTGGGGTTATACATACAATTATTATTTAATTACTTATTTTTAAACACAATTCACAATCGTATTTTATCAAACTACACAATGATGACTCTAAGACATTACAGATATTACAGTTTTATCTTTTGTTAATGCCTGATCTTCCATAAAGCTTCTTTGAAACGATGTGTGTTGTAAAAGGCGCTATACAAAAAAAATGACTTGACTTGACTTGCGTAGAGTTGAATGAAGCATCAATCGCATGTTGGGGAAGATGGAAAGGTGTATTTTCATCTGTTTTCCTTCAAAACTATCGTTTCTTATCCCAAACTTCCTTGGTTATGGGTCAGCTGGCATTAATTTACATTTCAAATGAGAAGGAATTACAGCGAATTCGCGGTTGTGTTCGAGACATTTCACATCTGAATTCACAGTGAGGTGATCACTAATGAATACAACGCTTCGGATGCCTCTGGAGTTTATTTATATTTTTAAATGCAGTTAACTTGGAATGCACAGCATGAGTAAGTGTTTTTCGATTATATTTAGTGTATTGTGATTCAAAACATTTAAATATGATTATCTTTTACTCTCTGGTTTTTAATGGCTACAGCCTCTTCGTAAGCAAAGACCTTGATGTGCTTGTGTCTTTATGTTGTCAGTTTGATAATAAATGTGTTGAGATTTCAATTTCATCGACAACCGGCTCAGGCTCGAGCAGCACTGTTGTAGGGGTGTGTGTTTCCACTGCAAACTCACATTCAGATCTGCCTCTGTTCTGCTGTGCAATGCCCATATTTTCACAATCCAATCAACAACCAATGGATAAACTCAAATCTCAGCCATACATTTGTTTCTTGTTCGATAAGTTGTTTCACCTGGAAATATGTCACAATACAGAAGTCGGTCGCAACTTCCGTTTTATGGTGACTTTAAATAAAAGAAATGACCTGAATGGTCTTTGAAATAGAGTCCTGCTCTCTCAAATTCAAGATAAGACCCTGAAGAGCAGTGGACCTTCTCTGTGTTGTCAAGTCTGCCATCTGTAACGGGATAAAGGGTGAATAAAGACATAGTGAAGCACAATCTTAAAATTATAGTTTTAAAAAAAAAAAACAAAAAAAAAAAAACACAGCTTTTGTAATTTCGTAAGCATACAGTGCTGTAAAAATGTACTGGGCCCTTTCTAAATTTCTAAGTTTGTGCACATTTTTAACTTTGTATGTGGTAAGATTTTGTTAGCAATTGTGGCAGTAGATAAAGAGAGTCTGGTGGTAAAAATGGACAAAAGTTTGGACTTTCATTTCTTTGGTGTTCATGGTTTAGTGTTTAGTGTTTCATTTAGTGTTTCATCTTGATATACCTTTCATTCAGAGTATTTTCAAGGAGTACTGAAGATGGAACTGAAGTTCAAACTGAACTGAAGTTCAAAAATCAGTATGGCTAGTAATTCTTTTTGAAAATCTTAGCTTGAAATCTTGCCTTATGTGGGCACAGTACCATTTAAATGGCAGGAAAATTAAAAAAAAAAAATATGTCCTGCTGTCTTCTGTGTTAAAATGAGTGCTGTAATTGAGTGCAGTATGTGACTGCTTGACTTTCAGCAACTATTTGCTTACCACAGATCCTTTTTTTCTCACTTCAAAGTTTATGAGACATGTTAATTTTCTTGCTAAATAATAAAATCTTTAGTAAAAAAAAACAATCTATCCTCTTGACTCTATAGTAACGATCCGACCATCCCTACAGAGCTCATGACTCAGTGTTGTAAGTGGTCTCAAAGCGGCTCTGATTGACCCACTCGGCCACTCCACACGAGCTCCATGTCAAATATAATCTGAATTTGGTTTACTTATTTTCCTCCTGTTGTATCCTACTCCTGTTCTAACTGACCTTTGCCTTTGGATATTTTATAGGTTACTTAGACCATTAGGCCTGTGTCCTGCTGAACTGGTATCATTCTTGTTTAAATAAACTGTCCAAACAAATGCATGCGGTTACAGTCTCCAGTTACCTTTATCACTTTTTGCGAGGTTGGGGATTTTGGCTAGTGACCTTGGAAAACTACTAGCAACAGTGGCCAGTGAGCCAAAAAGTTCATTTCAAACCCTGTATATGTGTATTTGTCTCAGTGGTTTCAGCTTTTATCACTGTACACTTTAAAGTTGGCATGAAATGAAAATTCACCCTATCTATTTTCTAAATGCATGTTATTGATCTTATTGTGAACGATTCATCCATGCATGTTTTTTTTTTTGTTTTTTTTTTGTTTGTTTTTTTGACCTCGTAATCTTTAATTGAAATGTCATAACTCAGGGGGCCTGGGTAGCTCAGCTAGTAAAGATGCTGACTACCACCCCTGGAGTCGCAAGTTCAAACCCAGGGCATGCTGAGTGACTCCAACCTGGTCTCCTAAGCAACCAAATTGGCCCAGTTGCTAGGGTGGGTAGAGTCACATGGGGTAACCTCCTCATATTGAAGGTGGAGAAAAAATAAATAAAACATTTTCTTCCTGTGAAACAACAGACTTCTCTCTGGTGACATATGCAGGATTTCTCCAATCATTTAGTGACTTTCAGAAACTAATTGCTTACCACAGATCTTTTTTTCTCACTTCAAAGCTTATGAGACACTTTCATTTTCATGCTAATTAATAAAATCTTAATCTTCAGTAACAATCCAACCATCCCTACAGAGCTCATGACCCAGTGTTTTAAGCGGTCTCAAAGTGGCTCTGATTGACCCAGTCAGCCACTCCACACGAGCTTCATGTCAAATATGATCTGAATTTGGTTTACTTATTTTTCGCATACACAACAGTATTTCACACAGATGTGGAATGAGAATAAAAACAACACTCAGCTACTCACTGAAACTCAAAGTGCTTCCATTTTCCTAAAAAAACAAAAACAAAAAAAAAAGCATTGACAGTTTAAACTGGACCACAAATGGTGCATCGAATCAGAATCAGAATCAGAATGAGCTTTATTGCCAAGTATGCTTACACATACAAGGAATTTATCTTGGTGACAGAAGCTTCCAGTGCACAAACAATACAGCAACAAGACAGAGATAATAATAAAAAATAAAAAAAAAGAATAAAAATAAAAAGTGAATAGAAAATATAAGTATATATAGAAATATACGAGACAATAATATATATATATATATATATATATATATATATATATATATATATATATTCAGAGCTCTGAAGCGTTGGCCAGAAGGCAACAGTTCGAAAAGGTAGTGAGCAGGGTGAGTGGGGGTCCAGAGTGATTTTTCCAGCCTTTTTCCTCACTCTGGAAATGTATAGTTCTTGAAGGGAGGGCAGGGGGCAACCAATAACCCTCTCAGCAGTCCGAACTGTCCGAACCGATTTCATAGCTGAACCAAATCAGACAGTTATTGAAGTGCAGAGGACAGACTCAATGACTGCTGAATAAAAGGAAGTACAAACTCTGCTGGGCCTTTTTCACAGTGGAGTCAATGTGGGTCTCCCTCTTCAGGTCCTGTGGGATGGTAGTGCCCAGGAACCTGAATGACTCCACTGCTGCCACAGTGCTGTTTAGAATGGTGAGGGGGGACAGTGTTGGGGTGTACCTCCTAAAGTCCACAGTCATCTCCACCGTTTTGAGCATGTTCAGCTCAAGGTTGATTTGACTGCACCAGACAGCCAGCTGTTCAACCTCCCTTCTGTATGCAGACTCATCGTCATCTCGGATGAGGCCGATAACAGTGGTGTCTTCTGCAAACTTCAGGAGCTTGACAGAGGGGTTTTTGGCGATGCAGTCATTGGTGTCTGTAGTCTGTAGGTTTGGAATGCACCTTGTGATCACTGAAGACTTTTAAGTCACATCTGAAATCTCGTCTCTTTACACTGGCCTTTTGAGTCTGACAAATGAAATGTAGGTTACAGTTTTGGAGTGTTTGTATTTTAGATTACTGGTGTTTGTGTATGTGGTAATTTGGAAATGTGTTATGTTTTAAATTTTATTACTGTGAAGCACTTTGGTCAACTTTGTTGTTTTAAATGTTATATAAATAAAGCTGAGTTGAGATTAAAGCACAAATGTTGTTATTTAATTATATAAATAAATAGCCTACGTGTAATACGCATTTTACAGTGTATTAGTGCTCTGCTTTGTCATCTGATACAATGTGAATGATTCTCAATGTCTGTGGAGTTTCCAGTGTATGAGCAGTCAGATTTATTTAAAGTACACAGCTCATCCACACTAAGATTGCAGCCTTTAGCAGTTTAATAAATCACACTAGGACATGTCACGATTTTAATTAGATTTATTGTCCATTTCAGTGTAAAAGGAGTAACTAATAAAGCCTGTGAGCATTTTAAAGCTGTCATGTGTCAGTCATACTGCACGCTGGTACCGGATAGTCGGTGCACGGTACTACCGGTACTGCAGAAACACTGGTATCGTTCTATCTTTTTTATTTTAGTATCGACTCTGTACCGAAGTACTGGTACTTTTGACAACACTAGTCTGTTCCCAACATAAATTAACCATATGGCTTCAGAAGACTTGGAATATAGTGCACAAGTCTTAAATACTACTGTTGCCATACTTTACTCTTACTTTTTTGGATCAGGGTAGTGTAAATCTTTCAGTTTGTTGTATGAAAAAAAAAAGCTTGGACATTCTGCCCAACATCTCAATATAATAAAAAAATAAATAAAAAAATTAAAAACACCCATTTGAAATAACATGTGGGTGATTAAGTGATGAAAATTTTTGGCTGAACTATTTTGCCTTTCTCACTTTTGGCAATCACATGTAATGTCTGACTCCAGATGGCTGTGTGCTTGTGTTAGTGAAGGTGCCATACTGAGGACTGCAGGAATATGAATATTTCAGTGCTGCCTCTGTCTGCTGGCAGTGTCTGAAATCTGAGACACAGCAATGATAATCCATTTACACCGCATGCACCATCTTACCGTATGTGCTTCTTTCCAGGTGGGCCACGACTGTCATACAGTACATCATCTCACACAGCTTGTGTGTTTTGTGTCATCCAAATTCCTTGACAAAAGCTGTGTATATGTAAAGATTAAATCAATACAAGGAGAGAAAAAGATGTGCTGCTTGCTAATCTTCACATCATCCTTTCATCCTACCCATATACTGGCTGTTACACAGCCGACAACTGTGAGGTTCCATTAACCCTCTCATTTTCACTTTCCTGTCAGGGTCATTTGATCACTGTTCAGATGTTTATTTTGTAACGATGTAGTCTTGGTTTTGGTTAAATTTTGTTATGAAAGAGTGGGCTTTGCTGACAGACACTTTCATTAAAATATATATATATATATATTTTTTTTAATCCTTCCCAAAGCAAAATAAAATCAGTGTGAGATGACGGTGCTTTGAAGGTGAATCTCACAAACAAAAAAAAAAACAAAAAAATGTATTATTATTCTCATTAGATTCGTATTACTGTAATACAGTATAGTTTTTATTACTTATATTGCATACAAAGTTTACAATACACCAATGTATCGGCCAGTCATCCATATCAGCCAATAAAACCAATTATTGGCCGATTGTTTAAAAACAGCAGAAGATCGAGGCAAATATTTCCTGTCAAAAGGGGGTGGAAAATCACTACAGACAAATAGCCTACAATTCGTGCTGTGTGTGAAAGAAAATGTGTCCTGTGTGGAATTACTTTAAATTAGGTGACAAAGACAGCAGAGTTGCAATTTGTAAGCTTTGCACTGCTAAAATTTCATGAGGTGCAACCATGTCCATAACCATCTTGAGGTCACCGAGGTCCGGACCTCGGTAAAATTTTCTAATTAAAAAATAACATTTTAAGCTATATATACAATTGAATGGCAAAATCAGTGTTTGAAAACTTCTTTGAGTGTCTGCATGTATGATTAATTGTATACAGTGGGCTAGATTGTTATGTGTCCGCTGTGTGTTAAAGAGTTGTAAATGAGGGCGTGGGTGCGGCCCCTCCCATTCAATACCTCGCATCGTAGGCACTTAAACTGACAGTAATCAAAAAGATGCACATACAGCGGGCAGTTTATTGCTGGCAGCAATCCGCATTCGGTAAAACAAAAGCAATGATCATCATTATCTGTAAGTAACATTTCTAAAACAGTAGCACACACCAGGAATATGCACATGGGGGTGACTGCCTCTTTGCACTCCTGTGCTGCACCATGCACCTTTGGAGAAGGTGATTAATTTGCATATATTCATTTTGCAGACACTTTTTATCCATAGTGTCAAAGCGATTTATATATGATGATTAGTGCAACACGGTCTGCGTGATTTAAATAAACATAGGCGGCCATTTTCAGCAGTTGTGTCACGCCTCTGTTTTGCGGTGCAGCGAATCATGAGCAAGATAGAAAGGGGTCCTAAGTGGGTTCAACGTGTGACACTTGAGTGGTCCAAATGCGTCAAAAATGCTTAATAATTGTCTTGAAAATGCTTGAGCGGGCACAAATGTGTTAAAAACGTGCACTAGTTTACAAGGTGAATCAGACTACAAAGCTAATGTAAGTCTTTAAAAATGTATATTATTCTTTAATTTGGTTGTTATTTAAATTAAATGTAGGCTTTCCAATTACTACAATTGTTGCAGAGCTAAATCATTACGTTATAATATAAATGAAAAAGAATGATAAAAATGAAGTGAGCCTGTTGCTGAACTGAATATATGTAGCAAGCTGTCTACTATAATTTACTGTGTATTAATAAATTATATGACATAGACTTTCCATATATATATATATATATATATATATATATATATATATATATATATATATATATATATATATATATATATATATATATGGAAAGTATATGTCAGTCATATAAAATTAACAGTGAAGACAGTGATAACAACTATCTAATGTTAAATAACTCCAGGTCTGCACACCACAATCTGTTGTGCATATTGTGTATGTTTAAATAGTGTGCTGCACACTGTAAAAGAAAAAAAAAGAGAGAGAGAGAGAGACAGAGAAAGAGTGGAGGGAGGCTGCTAAAGGGACACTTTGCAAAGCTGGATTCAAAGAACGAGAACATTACATTAATGACAATTTTGGGGAGGAAATGAATTTAATTATGATAAATGTCAATGTCCTAAAACACACTTTCTTAAGCAAAACATAAGTTCCTGTTTCTTCCTTCTTCTTTTTTTTTTTTGTCAGGAGTGAAATATGACCCAGACATGCTTTGACAGGTTTGTTGTTGTTTTTGTTGTTTTCTCTTGATTGAAAATGTCAGTGCTCAATAAAAGTGTAGTACCCTGAGATCCATTTAGAGTAACAGATTTTACCATGTTCATTCTTCATAATTCCACATAATTTCCCCCAAAATCAGCACAGAAAATGTGAAAATATATAAATAAATAAACAAACAAGAGTTAGATATAGATATTTGAAAATGGTGGACTTTCAAATTTCATGGTACTTTCTGCATAGTTTTGTGGGCGCTGTTTATGTGTGGGCCTAAAAGATATTGTTGACCAAAAATGAAAATTCTATCATCATTTACTCACTCTTATGTTGTTCGTTACATTGCCTACCTGTTAAATTCCGTATTAATTTTTTAAAATTCTGTTAACTATGTACAAAGCCTTGAATGTCTAGCTCCTCAGTACTTAAGTGACCTTCTTCAATGCTATATTCCATCACGTTCATTACGATCACAAAATTCTGTCCTGTTAATAGTACATAGAATATCAAATTCCACAAAAGTAGATAGATCCTTTTCCTATTTGGCTCCTTAACTATGGAATAGTCTCCCTAACACTGTTCGGGACTCAGACACACTCACTCAGTTTAAGTCTTGACTATAGACTCATGTATTCAGCCAGGCATACATCTAATTTATCCATTAACTCATAATTAGGCTGCTTTAGTTAGGTCTGCCTGAACCGGAAACACTTCTCATAACCTATAACTCTATTTGTTTCCCTGTCTCAACCTTGGGATTCATATCCCGAGGTTACCAGAGCCGGCCGGATCCAGCTCCGTTCCTGCTTGGTGTTGGGCTCCACTGCTACGTGTCACTGAGTGATGACGACTAACTGCTGCTGGTGCCAGCCAGACATCACTTCAGTCTGCATTTGAGACTCCAACCGCAAGACATGGAATACTTCATGTGCCACTGCCTGAACCTTGAATTTAGGATTGACCTCATCAAACCTCACAGAAATGGCCTGCCGGTTGAACTGTGATGCACCTCACTGATCTTTGCCTGCATCACCTTGGTCTAATGATGGACTACACTCTTAAAAAGGAATACATAGATTATCAATTAATCGCCAACAAAAGCCTTCATCAGCCAACTAAAAAAGGACAATGCATCTATGTGAACTTCTACAGTTAATCCAGGATGGACTTCAAATACATTACCATTAATCTTACAGTTCATAAATAAGTAATATTGGCATTATATTCATGCTGTTTAGCCAGAGGGGAACTGGCCCCCACAGTGAGCCTTGTTTCTCCCAAGGTTATTATTCTCCATTAATCAACATCTTATGGAGTTTTGTGTTCCTTGCCACAGTCACCTTCGGCTTGCTCACTGGGGTTCTAAACAGGGACTAAAAACAGTTCAAGCAATGAAAACAAAAACAGAAAACGAACAAAAGTTTTAGCAGAACGTAACCGAAAAACCAGAACAAAGTGATTTTCAATTGTTCCAGAGTGAAAACATTATTTTTTAAATGCTGGTAACCAGTTATAACTGGTTAATTTTGTTCCAGTAATTTTTTTATTTTATGAAAATAAAGGCCAAAGTGTTTATCACTGTAAATCTATGGATCTACACCACTTCATGTTGCCCGAAAAAATTAAACATGTGCTTTGATCCTGAAGGAAACTGCTGCATCACACATTTCTTTGCCTATCTGACCGTCATGGATGTTGCATTCTGTGAAAGAAGACCTTTTTAACAACTATGTATAAACACTACATATACTGTACATGCACAGCTAATCCAGATACACGAAAAACATTATTACAGGTAAAAGGTACTTTTCTCAGTTGTTTCCAAGTCTTCACTGAATTATTGTTAGATATGATGCATTAATACAGATTTGATGCTGCCGGGTTTTGACTCAGAAGCAGATCTGTAAATAAAATTATACTTAACTGTTAATTAACTGCATGTTATTATTTCTATGCTGATAAATCCACCACACAGGGAAAAAAATTAATTGCTTATTTTAGCTTATTTTGAAAAGGGAAGTGGCTTATTTTTGGCTTGTTTTTCCATACCAGCTTGCTTGTTTCTCTTGCGAAATCTGGCAACACTGTAATTGGTATTTCACCCACCTCTTAGTGCAGAGTACTGTCATTTAAAAAAAAAAAACATTATTCACCGTTAATTTATTTAGTTCTAACTGGTAACCTTTTGGAAAGGAGGCTGCGGAACTTCTGAACTGGAACGAAAAAATACATTTTGTTATTAGTCCCTGGATCTAAATACAATTATTATTTAATTAATTACTTAATTAATTATTCTTATAGAAAGTAATACGGGTTTGGAACAACATAAGGGTGAGTAAATAATGATAGAATTGTAATTTTGGGGTGAACTATCCCTTTAACCTTATGCAGCCTTCTTCAGGCCTGCTCTTTGAAGTTTACCGGGAAAACCATAAGCCTATGTTGTTTCAGTGGAAAGACAACAGACGTGCCCTTCTACTGAACAAAAGGTGAAGCCTGGCTCAGTGACCCACAGTACTCTCGGGACGTGTCGCAGCTGGCGAGAAGGCTGTGGGTTCGCGGTCACCGTGTGCTTCCTAGGTTTGTCTGACAGCTGCAGTGCCCACATCCTCCCCGGCCATCACATTGCGCTGCTAGGGTACCGGCCCTGTTGTTCGTCCTGACTGAAGTTAAGCAGTGTGAAAATTCTTCTCTGGGTGGTGTTGTATTATCAGAGCAAAAGGTGGGGACACTTTCAGGGCCAGCCAAGAGTTAAAGTACTTCAATTTATATCATTCTGAATGTTTATTGTGGTGCCATTCCTTTAAAAAACAAGGACACACATGAAAAGAAGGTTTGAATTGTCTTATACTGTTGGGAAATGTTTTTTCATAATGTAAAGGCTGTGCGCTGAGAGAGAGATAAGAATTATTGGACTACACAGCGAAGTTTGATCCGGTTTTCACCACACTGCCCTGCGAATGCAAACAAACGCCACTGCCTATGCATAATCAATGCAACGGTGAAGTGCAATAATATATTAAAGCAGATCGGGGGCTTCAGGAGTAAATGAGGTTATGGCCTGTTCTATTTGATGAAGGTGTACTTGTTGAACCATTTCACGACTTCACAAACAAAACTGACAGGCTACATTCAGCCTGATCTCATGAAAATGGTTCAACTGTGGCATTATTTTTGCATAATTGGCATTAAATGCACTGTATGTATTATATGTATTGCGGCAGTTCCAGGGTGAAATATCCACTGAGTGGCACTAAAAACGAGTTAAATAGTTTTATTGTGTCTTTAAATTCATCCCATTTAAAGCTCCAATGCTACAGACATATACTGTATATTGTGACGTATTTGGGGATTGCATCACACACACTTTTTTTTAGCATTCCACCATGAGCGTTGTATTTTTAAGATATTGTGTCTAGTTAAAAATGGAAAACCCTACATGTTCCATTCTGTTGCGCTCTGTCTGTTTTTTTTGTTTTTTTTTTTATGCAGGAACACGTCTTTCATAAATGCCCCTTAGAAACTTGTCCCTTCAGGGTCGTCGAACACGCAACCTGCCTAATTATACAGAGCTTTGTTAAGACTGATGATTAGTTTTGCATGTGTGACGCTCTTGTTCTACCCGCTCCGTACAGGACTCGAACCGACATCTCCGGCATGGGAGGTGGGTGCGCTAACAAGGAGGCTAAAGGCTACAGCCTCTAGCATCAGTTGCTAGTGCACTTCTTGAGGTCAGGAGAGTGAGGTTTATACACATTGCACAGCTATCTATCAGCTGGCCACCATTACACTCACCCCCTTAAACCTCACTCCCATCTGGGTCACAGCACCATTGTGATGCTTCTGTTCTACCCACTCTGTACGGGACTTGAACCAGTGTCTCCGGCATGGGAGGTGGGTGCACTTACGAGGAGGCTAAAGGCTACAGCCTCTAGCATCAGTCGCTAATGCACTTCTTGAGGTCAGGAGAGTGAGGTTTATACACATTGCACAGCTATCTATCAGCTGGCCACCATTACACTCACCCCCATAAACCTCACTCCCATCCAGGTCACAGCACCATTGTGACGCTTCTGTTCCACTGGCTCTGTACGGGACTTGAACCAGCATCTCCGGCATGGGATGCGGGTGCACTAACAAGGAGGCTAAGGGCTACAGCCTCTAGTGTCAGTCGCTAGTGCACCTCTTGAGGTCAGGAGAGTGAGGTTTATACACATTGCACAGCTATCTATCAGCTGGCCACAGTTACACATGCAACGGGATGACCGATTATAATCTATTTTAAAAATAAGTGGTTTTGCTCATCCCTTGTATCCTATTCATTCAGAAAAACTGCAAACTGTGTACAACATACCAACTCGATATTGCAGAAATAGTAAGAGTAGTATGTTAAGTAGTATGTTATCTGAATTTATTGCACAGCTCTCTGGAATACTCGATTCTGATTGGTCAATCGCACCATCCAGCAGTCAATTGCTCTGTAACAATCGCACATCCATGTATCAGACCGCTCATCCATGTACTGCGAGCCATTTCTCCTGCTTCTCGGATTACTGTGCGGTCTCTACAAGTAAGCTAATGAAATAATTCCAACTCAATGTTTCATTTCTATTTATTTGTTTATTTGGCAAGTAGTCTTGTAATAGGCTGAATAATGAGCAGTCAGACGGTCATTTTCTCAAAATAAACACCAACAGAACACAGAACTCTTAAGCAGGACACAAAACAAAGTGTTTTATTTAATACAATTTACTTGGTAAAATTTACCAAGTGCATCTTTTTCTTCCAATGGCAGTTAGTCACTTACGTAAAAGGATCCAAAAATGGGATTCCTGCAGCATAGTCAAAGTCTTCTGAAGGCATGAAATTGGTCATTTATCAGCTTGCATTGTTTATCCCTAAAAAGTTTTCATTTTTGTGTTTATTTTTGGGTGAACTATTCCTTTAATTAGAGATTGGAAACAGGTGTACTAGTAATTAGGTGATCCATTCCATGATTTCCAAATAAACTGCTTTCCTTCACCACTGTATGAAACACGCTCATTGCGTAACGAGGAGCACATTGTCCACATTACTGATTAGTTCTTTTGTTTATTGCATGGCTGTATTCTTGCCCACTTTTCCTGGCAGGTTGTGAAGCTCAGCATCTCTTATCAAGCAAAATAACACCTGGAGGGAAACTTTTAACACACTACCCTTAGCTCGATCCTCATGAAATCTCAATGTGTCTGGCATAAAGAGTCTGTATTTTGGATCCTTCTTTACATAGCCATGGCTTCATTAATGGCACTCCAAGGAAAACAGGTTTGGAGACCAAACAGGAAAGTGATGGATTTGTGCCAGTTTCTGTGGCAGGTGAGTCAGTGATTTAGCATTGGCTTTATGAGCTGTGGCGTGGGCTGCAGAAAAGCAATTACACACGGGTAGAGCAGGGCCAAAGATCTACATTCTTTTTATAATTTTACACTTTTTTTTTCTTCTTCTTCTTAAAGGGATAGTTCCTCCAAAATTGAAAATTCTGTCATTGTTCATTCACCCTCGTGTGTTCCAAACCCATATGACTTTCTTTCATAGGACACAAAAAGAGATGTTGGCAAAATGTTTGCCTCAGTAACCATTTACTTTCATTGTATAGAAAACAGAAAAGAAAGAATAGTACTAAATTAAACCAAACTTTCAATTCCTGATGGAATTACCAGTGCTTGCAAGGCAGTAAAAGAAATAGTGTTAAAGTATAAGGCAAGTTTAGGTTTTAGGCTTTAGTTCTGCATAAATTAAATGACAATTGGATGTGTACGGAAATTATCACCCAACGTGACACCCTCTTTGTAATGTAAAGAAGGCTCTAAAGATATGCAAGAAAGAGGTAACACTTTATAAAAAGGTTGTATGATTAGGTAACTACATTAGTAACATGAACTAAGAATTAACAAATCTACAGCATTTATAAATCTTTAACTGAACTAACAATTTACAATTTATTAGTAAGTAGTTTTTTTAATTTTTGTTTTATCTAAGATAAAGGATTTTCATGAACTAACATTAACCAAGATTGATAAACGCTGTAGAAAAAATTGTTCATTCTTAAGTTGTGGCAAAGTACTTAATGCATTTAATAATGTTAACATATTGAATGTTATTGTAAAGTGTCACCATGAAAAATTATAATAATCGCAATTCAGTATGCAAGTATTATAATGACATCATCGCTGTTGGTAAGTTTTTGAATGCTTTCTATGCCAATGTGAGATTTTAAAACTGAATCCTAAATTAAGTATACAGTTTATACTTAAAAAGTTTATAAAGAAACAAAAATAGTACTCCTAAGGCTGAAATTATCCACAAAGTGAAGTTCCATTAAGCGGCACAGGCTGAATTAATTACAAAAGTTTCATACTTTGAGTTGGTTTAGAGCAAACCCTAATAAGAATGTTTGAGGAATATCAAGAAGCTGCCTTGCAGGCACCGGAATAATTTGCAAATGAAATGCAATGCAGACTGAGCGAGTTGTGTGGTATCATGCGTATCCAGTGCAAGGGATCGCTCCATCAACATGTGGAGGAGAGCAGAACAGGTGGTCTCCAGCCAGAGGGGATTTGGAAGCACTCACAGAAACTCTCCTCGCACTCATCTGTCTTACTGCACATACTGTTCTGGGTTTAGGTTTTCACCTCACATTGCACAGGTTCCCGTTTTCACTTCATATAAATAAACAAGTACTCAAATGAAAACCAAGGATGTAGTCGATGAAAAGTTGTTTGTATTACTATTTTTACATATTACATGTATTTGGAAGGCAATTCTATCCCAGGCGACATGCATCAATTTATAGACCTGTATTTTATCAGTTCATGTGCTCCCTGAAAATCACACCATTGGAATCTGTGTTGTTTGCACAATGCTCTACCAGTTGAGTGCTTTTAGTCACAAACATATAAGGGAGATTGGGGCTAGTTGTCACATGGGAAAATCTCTGTACCAATACAGTTGAGTCGAGTCTAATTGCACAAGTGTGTTTTCTCTAGCAGTGTTTTTGAATACTGGTTTTAAACCCTTTTAAATGAGAATTTATCAATTTGAGTGGATTCTGTTCTCCAAACTATCATATCTCATACTGTAACTTTGTAAAACTATGCATACATTTTCATTGAATTAAGAAGAACCCCTACCCTGAGAAATATTTACTTGAGTGAAAAATGTGACAACTAGCCCCCGTCTTCTTTATAATCTTACATCAGCATGTTAAATGGGATGCTCATGTTATCAACTTTCTCAGGTGAAAGTAAATAAAGCAAAAAGCCACAAGCAGCCATGCATTACAGTAATGACTCAAAGCAACTATAAACAATTAGGATAATGAACTTGAAGAATAGAATATAAGGACTGCAAATATGTTGGGTTAAATACACATCACGCATCACCTCTGACTTTCAGTGCATGCATGCAATGCTGAAGCCAATTTTGGTCCAGTTAACATACTGTATATACATGCTGGATGAAGCTGTGCTGTAATATTATATAGGTCTATAAGTCCAACTTGGCAAAAAAATCAGCTGAAATATTTACATGACACTTAAAGACAAATTGTTTTAGTCCAATTGAAGACTAACCTTTAAAGTGCATGTAAATTTACTGTGACATCTGTTAATGAATTTTTTTTTATTTTTATTTTTTTATTAAGTGGCAATATTTGATTGGTTATAGATTGGTTTTCAAGGACACTTTATATTCATTTTCTAAAATATTGAAATACAACTGTGTTTTGAATAAATTCTTGAATTAAATTAAGTTCTCAGTCTAGGCAATTATAATTGTTACTCATCAAATTGACATCAAATCCAAAAGACGCATGTAAATATTTATACAACATCACACAATGCACAATGAATAAAATTATAAAATATTAAATGTTATATATAACCCTTAAAAAAGAGGAATGCATTACAAAGGAATTTTTTGTCCCCATATATTAAGTATTTGGGATTTATTTATTTATTTTTCTGTGGTATTTTGCCCCAAAACCTTCTGACCCTAGGTAGTAGGGATAATTTTTTTGCATACTATTCCTTTAAAAATAGACGCTTTGCAATGCACAATTTGCTTCTGATATTTCCAGCAATCAAGCTGTGGGGAAAACTACGATCAGACAAAGCTTAGACGCAAACGTTCTTGGCCAGTTATTATGGCTATACCTCTTTCTGTTTATTCTCTGCTAACATCAACAATTACCACGTATTTGTTCAAAATCCGTACAGGATGGCAAACATGCTAGGTCATATTTTCCCCTCCTCACACAGTCCCTGCCAGACCTCACACTTTGCTACTCTACATCTCACACACTCGACTCGGCTAGCTCGAATCACTCACCTCATCAAACAAAAAAAGTTCACAATATTGAGTTATTACTACTGTACTAATTAATTTTAACCACCCCCATCCTCGAACCCCCTACCCGCCTCGATCCCACTCCTTAATTATTTAATAGCTCTTTGGCTTTGTTCACACTACAAGGGAAATACATTTTCCTTAAATGTCTTTTTTATTTATTTTTTTTTATAGACTGTTCAAACTGCAATTTCTATATGGCCAGACCTGGGTCTGGATTCATGACAATCTTCTAAAGAAAGCTACAATGCGATGGGACATGATACAAAAGTAAATTAAGATATTAAATTATACGTTTGTAAGAATGTTTATACTTGATGAGGACATTGAAAATTGAACTTTTTTTTTTTTTTTTTGGGATACAAAATATTCTTAACACTTCTTAAATATGAAAATATAAAAAATATATATTACAAAATATTATAAAATCTATAAATATTATTAGTTTGAATTTTATTCTAAGGAATGTTTCATGAATCCAGGCCCTGATTATTATTTATATTATTATTATTTTTGCTTTTTAACCTGCAGTTGCTTTTGCTAGCAAATCCACAGTACTTGTCACACTAACAATGCAAACTTGCATAGGTTCACCATGCGTCAGACTTTAACAATGGATGTTTTATAATTGATTTTGTTTTTCATGAGGTCAGTAAGTAAACAAGTGCTGTATTCTGTTGACCACATTCCTGGTCGTTGTCGTTGTTTTAATGCCATCTTGTCGCAACATCTGATGTAAAAACTCGAAGCACATGAATATGATCCTTCCATTCAGACTTTCAGATTGTTCTTGGGATTTTATCATTTCAGATTTTAATAGGACTTCAAACCACTTAAGAAGGTGGTTTGGATAGCGCTTGAAAGTTTTAATTTGGTGTATTTCTCTGTTCAGACTACCGAAAACTAAACGGATTTGAGTCGGACAGGCAAGAAATCGTATTTTTACTGCCTGTATGAACAAGGCCAAAGAACCTTTGATTCATTAATAGTCGGTGTAATATACAGTATTTAGAAGCAAAGTAACGCTTTTTCCCGTACAAGAGGGCTAAAATTTATGATTGACACAGAGAGAGAGAGAGAGAGAGAGAGAAAATGTGGCGTCTGTTCTTTTTGGGAGTGGTACAGCAGACTTTCCCTAATTCATCATGTTCCTTTCATGTCTTACATACTAACTTCATAGAAAAATAAAAAAAAAATTAAGTTACACCTTCTACAGTACAAGGAAAAATGCCTTCGGCAGAGTGAACGATTGCCAGCCGTTCGTTTTCAGTCTTCTGTGCCAGATTCACAGGGCTCTCATGCAAAAGGAGCTGGCTTGGACCAAACCTCAGCCCTTTCATCTCAACTCTGCAATATATTTAATTACTTACCTAAATATACATATGAAAGTGGGGTGTGACATGACCAGAGAGAAGTGGAGCTGCGCAGCCCTGCTTAACTTAAAGTTTGACACAGGTCCAAACATTAAATGGATCAATATGAGTCTCTGTCAGTCATTGCAACTAAATAGCAACCCGCTGTCAGATAAACCCAGAGGTTTACGACTGACTGTTCATAATCCAGAGTGTAGCTAAAGTCAGACAGGACCATTATAAGAAGTGGCAGAGATAAGGATTTAAGTTGTGAGCCACACTGTACAAATGGGGAAAAATAAAATAATGGGGGAATATTAAAATGAAATTGAAGGATTTTGGCCTGTACACCCAAGTGTAATTATGGGAAAGCAACATTTCCTTTGGGAGAGAGAGAGAGAGAGAGAGAGAGAGAGAGAGAGAGAGAGAGAGAGAGAGAGAAAGAGAAAGAAAAGGAAATCATTCTAATAATGCAGAAACGTTGGATACGATAAACAATATCACAAGCAAGAGTGCTGTATTTCTGAATGTCAACGTGATTTGGCCTGTCATCAAAATTCTGTCAACATCTACTCATCCTCATGTCGCTCAACCTGTATGTATTTCTTTTTTCTGTGGAACACAATAGAAGATATTTTGAAAAATGTATTTTTTGGGGGGGGGGGGGGGTTGGTCCGTACACTGAAAGTCAATGGGCTCCAGTGTTGTTTTGGACCCCACTGACTTACATCATATGGAGACAACCAGTTGAAACATCTCTTAAAATTATCATCTTTTGTGTTCCACAGAAGAAAGTCATACAGGTTTGGAGAGACAGGAAGGTAAGTAAATGACAGAATTTTCATTTTTGGATGAACTATCCCTTTAAGGATAGAATAAGCATTAATTGTTGAAGAGAAGGATACAGGATCAAGTTTACGACAGGTTGTGTGTTTTTTTTTTTTTTTAATTTTTTTTTTTTTAGTATTAAAGAGGAGTGAGACTGAAATGAATGAGCTTATGGTCAGACATTCCAATCTATGAGTCATACTGGAGGTATGGACATTGTAGGGACAAGAAGAACAGATTGGGTCAAGTATGTGACCACGAGAATGGGTGGGAAAGCTAAAATGCTGCTTAAAATTAAAACAGTCTAGTACTGACATGAGATCATTGGCTTAAGCACAAACTGTATTTACACATTCAGGACAAAACATGTTATAAGCAAGGGGGAGTAATTAGCAAAATTCTGAGAAAAAAAACATCTGAGTGAAACTTTGGAGGTTAATAAATTTATATTACATGGGTTGGGCCAACAGTATTGAAGGCTCATTCAAATGATTAATTATCATTAAGATCAGTGACAACTTTTAAAACTACGATGAACATCCGCTAGCTCAATGCCCCTGCCTTGCAGTCTGGACAAGTACCTATAACTATCTGGAGTAAGCAGGTTTAGATTTAAATAATGATTAGTTATTTGGCAGGGTTCAGTAAGTAGCAACAAATGCAGGTTCTTATTCATGGTTATTTCATTGAGCAGAGAGGCTTTCTCTGTTAGTAAGCGCAGCTAGGTATAGCATATTGTTGCTAGCGTAGCCAGGGAAATATTCATTACCATAGTACAGTGTCATTTTTAAAGGGATATTTCACCCCAAAATAAAAATTCTCCCATTATTTACTCACCCTAATGATATCCCAGGTGTGTATGACTTTCTTCTGCAAAACACATTTAAAGAAGAAAATAATAAATACCTTAGCTCAGTAGGTCCTTAAAATGCAAGTGCATGGTGATCTAATTTTTGAAGCTCCAACAATCACAGTCATCTTAAACCTCATCGATATGACTCCAGCAGTTAAATTAATGTCTTCTAAAGTGATACGATCACTTCTGGTGTGAAAAGAGATCAACATTTAAGCTTTTAACTCTAAATCATCGCTTCCGTGTCACTTTAGAAGACGTTAATTTAACAGCTGGATGTGTACGGATGAGGTTTATGCTGACTCTCTGTGATTTTTGGAGCTTCAAAAATCAGTCACCATTCACTTGCATTTTAAGGCCCTACTGAGCTAATACATTTTTTATATTTTTCTTCAAATGTGTTCTGGTGAAGAAAGAAAGTTATACACACCTGAGATATCATGAGGTTGAGTAAATAATGAGAGAATTAAAATTTTTGGGTGAACTATCCCTTTAAGATATCTCAGTGCTGTTGTTGATTGAACATGTAGAATATTTTTGGAGATTGTTTATGGTTCAAATCAAGGGATGCAAGTGGGAGCAGAACAATGTACCATCGAATTAACCTTTAGAGAGAGATGAATATACTGCGGCCGATAAATGATTCCAAACTACAGAGTATATTGCAAGTATGTTGTAACGTTTAGACTTTGCAATATACAAGTGGATGCATGTTGTGATGTCAGGTAACTTAGAGCCATATCAGAAGTGTTGCTAACAAGTAATCCCAGAGCAAACTCAACAAAAAAATGGAATCCAGAGTTAAAGATGAGAAGACACTGTGATATCAGACATGACCATACAAATCCCAAATTTATAATAAAACAAACAGGGAAAACAACGGAATTTCCATTGATGGATGATATTGACTTAATCTCTATCATCTTTAGAGTACTTATGACTATCAACATAAGTACACTATCTTATCATTGTGTAAACATTTCAATTTTAATTTTCCTGCTTTCAAGCTGTTATTATAATCTACAGTCTCTGCATCTCTAAAGAATCCAACGTTTTATTTTGAATAACATGTTTCTTAGCGACATACAAACATCTAACCGAGGACAAAGTCACTTGTTTACTTGGGGAAAAAAAGAGGGTAAAAGCTCTTGCTGTGCTTTAATGGAAATTCAACGTCCTTGTGCAGTTTTCCTGCCGTCACCTGGGAAAATTAGCCTGTGAACACACATGTTTGGCGACGGCCTGCTGCCATTCACATTCCCACACATAGTACTAGAATAATAGAAACTTTTGAACTTGAGGATATGTTACTCATAGGTCCATATGGAATCAGATCAGAAGAGCAGATGTCCGCAGAATAGTAAGGCTTGTCATTCATAAAATGACACGCATCCCCTCGTCATTGCATGTTCGTTTGCTTTTTATGTTTGTTTAGCTTCCTACAAGAGTATAAAGTACTCTCAGCTCCATTTAAAGGAATCATTCACCCAGAAATTCTGTTACCAGGTCTGTGGTCTATATTGTAGTGTGTGTGTGGTGTTTTTGTATTACTGCAGCTGCTGAGTCCAAGAAAAAAAATCCCTAAAGAACAAAGTGTAACCTGACCTAACCTATTAGTACTTTGGTCAAAAATAGTTAACACCAAACAAAATCTGAGATGCATTCCATTGGAAACTCGGTTAAGTGTAAATGCATCTGGCTGTTCAAGCAACATATGCAAACTTTACTCCACCCAAACAGCTCTACATCACCATAGGGAAAATGTGAAGCTACTGAGTATTTGCATAAGGCTCACATCTAGCAATAAATAATACCAAACTAAGAAATGGATGAATGTTGGAGAGACAGATTTATATCTGTTTGGCTTAGACACATTTATGTGGCCAAGTGCAAATGGAATGTGCTTATTTAATCGAATAGCAATCCGATCAGTAAAAACACATGAAGAGTCAAAGTGTTAATACCCCCTTATTCATAGTTGTAAGATGCTACAACATTAACAAATTGGTAATTATATCAATAATTAAAAGTTCGGGAGTGAAATATTTAGGAGATTCACTCCCATTTTTAAATGCGGTTGTCACTTGTGGTTAACAAATACAGTTCTTTTCTTTTTTTTTTTTTTTTTTATGGCTGGTACAAAATACAATAATAGCAAATAAGATGAATACAACAATTCTGTAACTATTTAACATATTTGCTCACTAGAACTTATTATAGTGTGTTAGTGTTTTACTCATTTGTTAATCTGCGTCAGTTCTATTAATCTTAAAAAAAAAAAAAGTGTACTTTTTTTTTTTTTTTTTTTCCATTAAAAAAAAAAAAAAAAAGTTTTACTCCTAAAGCAATGAATTGTAATTTTGGAAAAATATGTATAACATCATGACCACTCACATGAGATGAGGACCCTAGTCATATCAGTAACCTTAATAAAGCTGTTTTATTCTACATGTTGGAGGGGCGCCCCATGGGTGCTGCCATTTTAGAATCACATGAGCAGCTGAATATTACTTGCTTAATCTCAGTAACCGTGTTGTTATTGGACAATTTCACTCTTGGATTAATCATGGCTGATTGTGAAAAGTGAACTGCATCTGTAACTGAAAAATATTGATTTTGAATGATGCTGCATCCACACCACTAGGTGTCACTAAGTCCAAAATGACAAGCAAAAGTTACAGAGTACACCTTTAAAATGGACAAATATCAAGTGATCAATCAGACTGCTACTGGCTAGTCATGACTGTTTCCCGAAACCGTAGAATCTATGTCGCACAACCATTGTTCGAACCACGTTGGTTCAACAATATAGAGTTGTCATTAATGACATTACGCAGGGGGTGGAGTAATAACTTCTGCAAAGATCGTATGTATACCTATTTATAAAAGCGTATTTATACGTACAGTACACCAGCAAGACGTTTAATGCGAGAAAGCTGCTGAAGACACGGAAGCAATGAGGCAAAATATAATTATTTTTTTTTGTCTGTAATGAGACAAAAGCATTGCACTTCAAAAATGCCATTTCCCTCTACATCAGATATCGTTGCTCACATGCACACTCTTCAATGGACACGTTCCATTCAAAAGTGGTTATCCCTATGCCCTATTCCAGAGTCATTTCCATCCACTATGAAAGCATTGGAGGGCTAAAAGATGAGGGGCTTAAAAAAACAGTAATTTGAAACTTATTTAAGCAATTTTTATTGGAAATTCAGTTTGAAGCGATCTTACAGCATGCCAATTATGATCCCTTCCAAGTGCCCTTCGAAGGCTGATTTATTGTATTTGGAATGCCACCAAGAATGCGTTAACATTATAAATGTAAGCCATGCTCTCCAACAGAAACTGTTTATGAAAGTGCTTTCTCTTAACAGTTTTTAATCCCTTAAACTGCGTGAGGAAGGCTGCATTCGTGTTTCCATGGCGTTTCGGAACTACACTTTTTGCAAACATCGAAATTTCTTAGATGCATGCAAACGGGGTCTAAAACAGGGCTCTACGCTGACTTTTTTTTCCCAAGGAGTACATGTGCTCCTAAATGAAAAAATGTAGGAGCACACAAAGAAATTTAGGAGCACAGTGAAAAATGTAAGAGTTTATTAACAATTTATTACATATTTATACTGTGTGTGTGAGTGTGTGTGCGTGTACTAAGGGACACATCTGTGGAACAGCACATACCACCAAAATCACACATTGACCCATGCCTACTAGACGCAAAGGATATCAGTTGTCCAGCTGCTTTTGTATGTTGGCCGTCTGGCACGCTTGGAGGTCAACCAGTGGTCCACGGCAGGAGTGGGATTGAACTCCTCGACAGAAGGCCCCTCCAGGCTGATCCTCCTTAGGTCTTCGGTGGTGGAGACCCCAAGGCAGCTTCTTGTCGAATTCTTAATCCGGTTCTGCGCAGAGAAGCCTCGCTCACTGGGCGGCTGAAATAGGCAGCACCAGCATAAGCTGCACCAACTCCAGTATGTTCTAGGGAAAATATATCTTTCAATTTCATTTAAACTCTTGCCATTAACTTATCAAAACCAACCACAGAAGGATACCATACATAACCAGTCAGGACTGTTAGTCTACCTTGTAATCATGCCTGTAGGGGTCCTTTGTCAACATGGTCTCCCACAGGCCACTGTAGGACTTGTCCTTGAAATTGTGGCTGACCAGGATTTTCAGCCCCTGCCACTCATCCTGGATTGCAGCCATGTTGCACCCCGATCTGCAGGATTGAACAGAGCAAGTGAGTTTGCAAATATGCAAACATAACATTGTCTCATATGGCAATGCAGTGTCAAATAAATTCTTACCTCTTTAGAGGCTCCTTGAAATGCCTAATCAGGTATGCCACACCATCATTGCCAAAGGTGAGAAGGCTGGCCTGGTCTTCTGGCCATGTGTCAGGGTTTAGCACTCTGAAAGACTCCACTGGGGTCTGGACACCCTCATCCTTCAGCAAATCACCAAACCTGGCTTTGAGATCATCCACGCCGATGTTGATGGCCGCCTCCATGTGCTGCTTCAGCTGGGGATTGGTGAGGTTTGTGAAGCCTTTCAGATTCCCTTTCAGTGTTATTCCCTCTAACCGAAATAACACACACACACCAACACACAATGAAATGTCTGGCCATTTTTCTGTCTCCCATTAAAAATGTTTTAAAGACTTCTCCACTGTATTTCCCTCCTTATCCTCAAATCATTCTATTGGGCAACGAATACATTAAGACAGATTCTCAATGTGAGAATCATCGATTTCAATCATTGATTTCTCTTACATCCTAACAAGCTCTCATCCTAACACACTTGGAATCTCCTCTCATCACCCCGCTGCTGAGCAAGCATGGTCTGGATCTTCTCTAGCATGCCTCCTGCCTTTGCCCTAAGCTTTAGTGCTTCCAGTCTGGTCACTGTCTTCCTCAACTCTGATGTGGCTTGGGGGAGGATCAGATCATTCCTTTGCAGGGTGAGGCTAAGTGAGGATAGCTCCTCAAACATGTCTGAGAGAAAATGGCAGAATACACAAAAGAGTGCATTCTCCATTTCCTGCTTTCACTGTTAAGTAGTGAGAAAATAAACTCACCTGTCAATTACTTGATTCTGAAAGTTCATTTGAGTCTTGAACCTATTTTTTAAAACTAGTGTGGTATTACATTTCCTGTATAAAACTGACCTTCTTTGCCCGCCCTTGAACTTCCGCTGTTGTTGATGCTATGGCCAGGTGCTTCATGTGCTGCAGAACAACGGAGTACTGGCCTTCGTCAGTGGCAAGGTCCTTGTCTTGTGCATGCCATAGGAACCCTTTGAGGGCTCTGTGGACATGGGGGATCCAGCGAGTACCCTTGACGCTAGACGGTGTGCAAATATCCACACAGAGCTCTTGCCCAAGAACATAGAGCTCTCGTTTGGATTTTCCGCTGAAGTGATACGTCTTCCATATCAGATTCAGAAGATCGTATACGACAGAAACCTTTGGCTCTTTCTTCTGAATGGTCAGTATTGCCAGCTCTAGTCTGTGAAAGTCAGAACAGAATATTCAAAACAATTCACCGTCTCCATCCCCCCGTCTCTTGTGCCAACAGAAAACAATAATTCTGTGGTATTTACCATTCCAGCACTTAGTGCACGCACGCACGCACGCACACACACACACAGTATTGTTTAACATTCTCTGCTAGCAAATAAAACGAAATCATAGAGAATTTATTAGTTACAACTATGTGGCATACAGTGGATTGGGATTATATGCCCCCCTGCCTCTCTCTGCAGGTGGGCAATAACTCCCCCACGGTGGCCCATGTTCACGGAGGCACCATCTGCCCCGAAGGAGATGCACTTCTTCATCCATGATCCTCCATCCTCCTCTGGGCAAACAGCACGAAATGTGGCCTTTGTGGCATCCAAAATACCTCGAATGACAACACAAAAACAATTATACAAAAGTATTTCTGACAAACTAAATTATCTCCATTATGAATAATGATTAAACTTTACACAAGAATAAAGCCTATAAAGATGAACAACTTGCCAATGGCATGGGAGTGCTCTAGGGTCTGTTGTCCGACCAGGATATTGTCTGGCTTTCCATCCTGCAACAAGCGTACGTAGACAATCTCGCATTCGGTGTTGGATATATCAGTGTCTCCGTCTGTTAGAACGGCAAGAGATTTCGCGGCTTTCAGCTTCGCTGACAGGCTCTCTCTCAATGTCAGCAATTTGACCGATCATCTCCGCACATCTTACATCATTGTCATATGTGGGATTAATGTCAACTCCGTTTGTGTGGTGGAGTCTGATAAGTGGCCCAAATTTGACGAAAGGTGGTTCTTCTTTCGCAATCAAGTATGCGATGTTTCTTTATTTTCAGCTGCCTCTTCTCCTCCTCGGACAGCAGCCCTTGCCGCCTCAAGGCTGCTGACACTGTGCCTGATGGATTCTCCTGTCTCAACAGGTACGGATCTCTGCACTGGATATGCCGCCGCGGGATGTTATGTTTCGCTACGCTATCTCTTTTCAGGTGGGGGTTTCCTGACACGAAGGACGAGTTGCCCGCCTGTTTCTGCCCTCTACAATATTTGCAGAACATGACGTTGTTTTCGAACTCTAGCCATGGGAACATTTTGAGCCAATTCACGTTGAATCTGTATGTTCTCCCTCCACCGGCTACAGTGGACGTTGAAGTGACAGTGGGGGTCACGGTAGTTTCACTAACGTTGTTCTCAGCATCCCTAACGTTAGCCGCCTCAGGTAAACCTTGTGAAGAGGCTTCATTAGTTGAACCTTGCGAATCCCCCTTGCCGAATTCCTCTTTCTCCTTGTCTCTTTTTCGCTTAAAATTGAATGGGCTTCATTTTCAGTGACGTCTGCACGTTTACTTATAGCCTATACCGATACTTTTTTCCAGTGTTGTTCACCTTTCTCTGACTGGACTGTCATCACAGAAAACTCTACTGTGGTTGGCGCATGCCGCTTGTGGAATGTGGGTCTTGTAATTTTTAAACAATTAGCAGTTGGGGGGGTAGATTACGGTAGGTTATGATTAATCGCACACTGTGCTCAAATAATTTTTCCGGTTCGCACATATCTATTTTTAGGGGCAAATGCGAGTGAAATACTCGCACTGTAGAGCCCTGGTCTAAAGTATTAAATAATGAAAGACATAAATGTAATTAAAGATATAGAAGCCTCGGCAAAGTCAAATGAGGCCCACACAGCAAAACGATAAGCAACTATGCATCTAACTACAGGTGGAGAGCTGTAGTTCCAACCACACAACTTGCGATGTAGTTTGCGGATATTTTTTGGAACCACGGTTTCGGGAAACACCAAATCGTTGAACTATGTTAGTAACGATGCTTTTGGCGAACACACCCCTGTACGAAGTATCAGTTGTCACTTCCAAAAGTCTGTTTCATTTTCAGATTCATATATTCTTAAAATGGAGACTACTCTTTTGAAAGTTAATTGCATGTAGTTAAATAGAAAATCTCCCCAAAATTTCATACAAACTCATCCAGAACGTTTATTCTGGCCATGACGTGGCCACACAAACAGGAAGAAACCATCTGAGCTACACAAAGTGACCACGGTTCACAGTTTTGTTTTTACATGCAGTTCAGGGGCATGTAAAGAAATAGTCAAAAAGGAAATTTGTCCAAATGTTATAGGGCTATCTAGTTCTACCTGATGGCAAGGGTAATCATCAATAAAAATGTAAGGATATGTTAAGCAAGAATGATTGAGATTTTTAAGAGAAAAAGAAACATCTAGAGAAACATCTGTTTATAGAAGAAATATCTAGAAAGATTTGATTTTATATAATCCAATGATCCAGCATGTTGGGGATTTCCCCGCTTGAGCTGTGTGAACAGAGAGCTGATCACCAGCAAAACGAACTGCTTTAAAAACTAGTTAGTTACCTCACTTAAATGCACCCCATTAACACAGAAGATGAATTACTATATCCACAACAGATATGTAATGTTACTAATTGAATCTGCACAGCCAATAAAGCAAATGAACAGGTGAACTTAAACTAATTTACATTCTAGTCATAATGCGTAACTTGCATTGTAAAATGCTGTTTCCGTAAAAAGGCTCATTGAATGCAATATACTAAACTGGCTAACACACAGAAGGAAAAAAAAAAAAACCTTCTCTAAAGCATGAAGAATTTAGACAAAGTAGCTAATACCAGGGACTAAAAGTGTGTGTGTGTAATATATCATATGAATTCCAGTTCTGCTGCTTTCCATTTGGTAACCAGTTAGAACGAAATGGTTAATAACGTTTTTATTTTATTTTTTTTAATGACAGTACTCTGTGTTAAGGGTGGGTGATATACCAGTTGCAGTGTTACCAGGCCTCAAGAAAAAAAGGGACATGTTCTGAAAAACAAGCTCAAAATAAGGGACAAAATAAGTGAAAACAAGCAGCAAAAAAAAAGTTCTGATGTGAGGGAATTATCTGCATAGAATAATAACAAAGTAGTTATAGTAGCCTATATAAAATAATGTATTTTTAATAAATGTATTCTTAAAATTAAATATCCCCCAAAATATTTAAAATATAAAAATAAAATAAAAATACATCTGGCCATCTAAAATCAGCTAACAGCCAAAATCTCTTTCTCCTGCATGCATGACCAAACGTCATCTTATACAGGCTAAATTATTTTATTTTAAACATTTAAGAATCATTCATAATTTAAAAAAAAAAAAAAAAAAAAAAATTTATAATAATATATACAGTGTGTGTATTTTTATATATATTTATTATATACGCACTACTGGTCAAAAGTTTTGAAACACTTATTCTTTATAATTCTTTTCTAACATAAATGGAACTACGGGAATTATGTTGTGACTAAACAATATCCAAAATAATTAAAAACTGTGTTATATTTTAGCATCTTCAAAGTAGTCACCCTTTGCCTAGAATTTTCAGAAATGTACTCTTGGCATTTTCTCAACCAACTTCTTGAGGTATCACCCTGGGATGCTTTTTAAACAGTATTGAAGGAGTTCCCATCTATGTTGGGCACTTATTGGCTGCTTTTATTATTTGGTCCAAGTCATCAATTTCAAAACTTTTTTTTAATTATTACATTTTAGTTTTATAATGAAATTATTATGGTGGCACAATTATATTTTTGTCTACAAAACTAATTTCAAACATTTAAGCATACGCCTTCAGATCAAAAGATTAAGATCATGAGAAACATTTCAGTCAAGTGCACTGGCAGCCAAAAGTTTGGAATAATGTACAGATTTAGCTATTTCGGAAGGAAATTGGTACTTTAATTCACCTAGGTGGCATGCAACTGATCACAAAGTATAGTCCAGACATTACTGATGTAAAAAAACGGCACCATCACTATTTGAAAAAAGTCACTTGATTAAATCTAGACAGGCCCCATTTCCAGCAGCCATCACTCCAACACCTTATCCTTGAGTAATCATGCTAAATTGCTAATTTGGTTCTAAAACAATCACTTGCCATTATATCAAACACTGCTGAATGCTATTTGGTTCATTAAATGAAGCTTAACATTGTCTTTGTGTTTGAGTTGCCACAGTATGCAATAGACTGGCATGTCTTAAGGTCAATATTAGGTCAAAAATGGCAAAAAAAGAAACAGCATTCTCTAAACTCATCAGTCAATCATTGTTTTGAGGAATGAAGGCTATACAATGCTTGAAAGATTTCATACAAAGGTGTACACTACAGTCTTCAAAGACAAAGGACAACTGACTCTAACAAGTACATCTGGCCTTCCACATCTCTTTCTGTCCAACTAAACAAGAGGATAAGTACATCAGAGTCTCTAGTTTGAGAAATAGACGCCTCTCATGTCCTCAGCTGACAGCTTCATTGAATTCTACCCGCTCAACACCAGTTTCATGTACAACAGTAAAGAGAAGACTCAGGGGTGCAGGCCTTATGGGAAGAATTGCAAAGAAAAAGCCACTTTTGAAACAGAAAAAGAAAAGGTTAGAGTGGGCAAAGAAACCGACATTGGACAAAAGAAGAGTGTTATGGATCTTATCCCCATTGAGCTTTTGTGGGATCAGCTAGACTGTAAAGTGTGTGAGAAGTGCCCAAAAAGACAGCCACATCTATGGCAAGTGCTACAGGAAGTGTGGGGTGAAATGTCACCTGAGTATCTGGACAAACTGACAGCTAGAATGCCAAGGATCTGCAAAGCTGTCATTGCTGCACGTGGAGGATTTTTTGATGAGAACTCTTTGAAGCAGTTTTTTTTTTTTCAAATTGTAATAGTAATTTTTCACATTATTAATGTCCTGACTATACATTGTGATCAGCTGAATGCCACTTTGGTGAATAAAATTTTGTATGTAGCCTATCTTGTTTAAATGATTAAGCTAAATGTTTATACATTTTTCTAAATATTTTAATATTTGATTATAGTTTGGTCTGTTATAGTTCAACGCACATTTGTCATGTTGGACATTACCATCAACTAAAATATAATATTTTCTTTGACTAAAATTATATGCCATTTTAGAGTAAAACTGACTAAAAGTAATGAATATGACAAGATGAAAAATATAAAGAATAAAATTGTCTAAAACAAAAACTGTTTAAAAAAAAAAAAAAAAATGAAGACTGAAAAGGAGATATTTTAAATATAGTCATGATCGCTGATTTCCATACATCACCCAAAAGTGTCGTAAAAGTAGTCCATGAGACTTGTGCATCATATTGCCTTCATAAATCTTCTAAAGGTGTATAAAGGTGTTCACTTTGTATGATGAACAGACTGAAATTAAAATTGCTCTTCACTCTCAAATGAAATGAGTAAATACCAAATTAATTTCAATCTGGGTGATTTATGCTTCAATATCTACTGCTATTGTACGGAAATCACCAGTGATCATTACATTCTGTAAATTATCTCCTTTTGTGCTCCACAAAAGAAAGTCATAAGTTTGTAACGACATGAGGGTGAATACATATTGGCGGGATACATTTTATTTTTTTATTTTTTTTTGGGTGAACTATACCTTTTGAGGTGATTTACACCATCAGTTCAAACATACTAGAATTAGTGAGTTTAGCACTCCAAATACAACTCCATAAATCCAGTGTGGCAGAAATGGTGGTTGTGCAATACAATGGCAAGGAGATAAAACAAGTTATGCAAGGAAGTTTTTAACACAGAAAAATAAATCATTTGACTGCAGGCCTATCCAAAGACTAGTGAACTGCAATAATTCATTTCATGGTGGAAAATGTTTCACACCCCCTACAGTTTTTAAACAACATCTTTTTTTTACAACACAAACCAGAAAGTTTCCAAAAAACACTTAACTAGGGACCGTGTTCCCTACAGTGAGGTCAGCTGTACATGATTCTGACCAGTTATTGTGTTTGGTTGTGAGGTGCGGATAGCTTCTCAAATAAAATTTGATGATAATTTAGTCCATCTCCTTTGACAAAGGGGACAACCCAGCACATTACAGACCCACCCTGTAAGACGTCCTGGCTAGGGCCGAAAGCCCAACGTAGATCAGATTGAACTTGGCTCGTAGACCTTCCAGATGTGTCACAGAACGAACATTTGGTCTTTTTACAATCTCAGAGCTTTTCCCTCCATTTCTCACTCGATATCTCTGTATCCCGTGAAGAACTTGAAACAGCATGCTATTTATTTATTTTTTTCGTAGCAGCTTGCCAAATTTCATGACTCTGATCTTAGTATCTCTCTCCTTGTCATGTTGTTTTGAAACACTTGATATGGGAAAAAACACAATTAGTGTTCTAAGTATTAGGAAGTCATGAAACCCTAACCCTAAGTATTAAACTTTGGTGAGTAACTAAAAACCAAGCTTAAACCAGCCTAATGTGGTTTGCTGGTCTTAGCTAGTATCCCAGCCATGTAAAGCTAATCTAGTTGATCTCCTAGACTGACCAGCTGACAAGTGCCTAAAACCCCTCAAAACCAGCAAAACAGTATAACAAGGATGAGAACAACTAGCCACCATAGGCTGGTTTCAGCTGTTTTTCAGCTGTTTTTCAGCAGGGGGAGGTGTATCAATACTTATCTAAGGTCACATCTATACTAATCCATTTTCATTTGGAAACTGGTTTTCAATTTCCTAATGTCACCGCTTTCCAAAGTGTGCAGTAAAAGAGCATTTTCCAAAGTCTCCATTTTCAGAGGAGGAAAACGCTGCTCCAGAAAGGATGAGAGGTGTAAACATAGCAAAAACATTGCATTTTCAAATAAAAACGTACAAGTGTGGACATGGCCTAAGTGATCAGGTTTATGATTTTGGACTGGCAGACAATAAAACGAGTGAAAAAATCCCATAGATTTATAATGGAGGAGGAACCTGGACCAGAATAAGACACTTGTGGGTGGGATCAGTCAGTAACCACCTAGCAACCACCCAGAACACCCTAGCAACTACATAGCAATGTCCTGGCAATCACTCTGAAATGCCAAGTTTTCCAAAGGCAAGCACCATGCACATTTCGTTCAGAAACTGTATACATTGAGTTATTGATGCTTTTTATTCTTCAATAAAGATCTCTTACTCTTTTGCCCTCAATCATGGATGATTCTTCTCTATTTGTTTGCAAGGATGTTGAATGCCTAAATATGACCATATTAAGTCTCCTTAACAGTCTCTTAAAGCTCCCTGATGAACCTCATTCTAACCTATAAACCCAGTCTCATGAAAATTTTTACATATTGAGTTGGCTATTTCTTATGAGTTTGTTCGTATAAATTTGTACGATTTCATCACGCGCAAATGCCTAATGTCTAATGCGGAAGCGTGAGCCTTAAGGACATGCTTATAAAATAAATGGCCTTACCCAAACCCCTTATCTAAACCTAACCGATCAGTAGAGTGTGTAAACATGATAGGAAGCTGTTGTGTGTGACAATCAAGTAATTGTCATGTATTAGATGGAAACGATGTCCAGCGACGTCATTGGCTGTAATGAAAGTTGTACAAATTAGCCAAATTTAGAAAAGTTGTATGAATCCTTACGATTTCACCTTGAGAGTGTGTAGAACCTATTCAAATCATAACACACCCAGGTAAGAAACCACCCCTCTCTGATGCAAGTAAGCGTCCCTTAGGTTCCTCTTCCTTATAACTTTCTTAATGTTTCTGTACAAATGATAGATCCTTGCCATATGAAAACTTAGTTCCCACACCACCAATTTCTAGCTCTGTCATGTTTACTGAAGAACCTAGAGAAATGGTGCTTTACAGAAAACACCCATTATTTATTTTATTTATTTATTTATTTATTACAAGAAATGTGTGTTGCAAGAAATTCTCCTAACAAGGCCACATATCTGGGTAGATTAGATGGTAAGCGAACAATCAGTTCATGATTCACGTAGTCAAGATGTTGAATGCAGAAGAAATGGGCAGGAGTAAAGACCATTTTGAGAGTTATTTTGACAAGGGCCAAATTGTTATGGCCAGATGACTGGGTCAGAGCATCTCTGAAACGGGAAGGCTTTTGGGGTGACGGGGTGTTGGGCGACAGGGTGTTTGGTTCTCAAGGCTCATTGATGTGTGAGGGCAATGAAGGCTATCCCATCTTGTCCAAAGCGACAGAAGGTCTACTGTGGCACATGTCACAGAACATTTTAATGATGGTTACGGGAGGAATGTGCCACAATACACAGTGCATCGCACCCCACTGCTTATGGGGCTGCATAGCCAAAGACCAGTCAGAGTGCCTATGATGACCCCTGTCCACTGTTGATATCGCCTATAATGGGCACGCGAGCATTGAAACTGGACCTTGGATCAGTGGAAAAAGGTTGCCTTGCCTGATGAGTCCCATTTTCTTTTACATCACGTGAACAGCCATTTACCTGAGGAAGTGATGGCACCAGGATGCACTGGGAAGACGACAAGGGAGTGTGATGCTCTGGACAATGTTCTGCTGAGAAACCCTGGGTCTGACCATTCATGTGAATGTCAGTTTGACACGTATCACCTACCTAAACATCGTTGCAGACCAGGAACACCCCTTCATGGCAATGGTATTCCCTGATGGCAGTGGCCTCTTTCAGCAGGATAATGCGTCCTGCCACACTGCACACATTGTTTGAGAATTGTTTGAGGAACATGATGAAGAGTTCAAGGTGTTGCCCTGGCCTCCAAATTCCCTAGATCTTAATCCGACTGAGCATGTGTGGGATGTGCTGGACCAACAAGTCTGATCCTCGATGGCTCCACCTCGCAACTTACAGGACTTGAAGGATCTGCTGCTAATGTCTTGGTGCCAGATACCACAGGACACATTCAGGGGTCTTGTAGAGTCCATGCCTCAGTGGGTTAGCGCTGTTTTGGCGGCATACGGAGGACCAACTGCATATTGTATATCGTCATAATGTTTTGGCTCATCTGTGTATTATAATTTTTTTTTTTTTTTGTGTGTCCTGGTGAAGAAAAAGACATACACACCTGGGATATCATGAGGGTGAGTAAATGATGAGAATTTTCATTTTTGGGTGAACTATCCCTTAAAGTAAGCTGAACCCTATCAGGGCCAGGTGTTCCCCACCATCCTTGTTACCTGACTGAGAAGAGACAAAATAGGGGAGAGGACAACAAAACATGGAAAACACAGACAGGACCTTGACAACAGACACTTAAGTGCTACCTAAAACATTAATTGGTAACAAATTAATGAGAATTTATTTCATGATTAATGATGTCTGGATATTTTTAAATGCTGTCGTTACTCCAAAAACTTCCAAAACTTTGCAATGCATACGTGCAATGTTCCCCGATTCAGGGTAAGTAGCCTTTGCCTTGAAGCAAAAAGAGAAAAACACACTCATTCTTTTATCATTATTTTTCCATAGTGGATGTCATGTGAAATGCTTGTAAAGAGTGTCTCTTCAAATCTTGTAAGACCTGAGATGCCAACATTGCTCTCTTGCTCAAGGCTGCATTCCAGCAGTGGAGAGGTTCTTATTTTGCCTATTTCTAAGCACCTGTTACCTTGGAGACTGGGTAACCAGGGAAACAAAAACTAGCATTAGGAGGCACTATGCTCAGAAATGCAAGAGACACACCCTGGCAGGGAATTAATCATTCTGAATATGTAATGGAGATCTTTTAGTAAACCAGTGCTTCCATTATTTACAATTTGCATTGCAAACTTGATAAAATTCGGCTTTAAGTTTAAATCATTTTATCTCAAAGATGCTGAGATGTTTGATAGAGTAGTTTGACAGCACCAACAAACAGAGGTCTTGAGGTTTGATTCGCACACTGTGAGAAAAGTAGAGAACTCAATATCAAGGCTACATGATGCAAGAGATTGACTTTTCTCAACTTTTGATCAAAGCAACTCAGACAGTGAACATGTTTAACTTGGCATCATACAAAAGAAATCATTAAGAAAAGTTAAAGAATCAATGCAACATGATATATTGAGATTTTTCAGTCCTCTCAGCAGTTGTCTCCAATACTTTGTTTTGGGAACTTGTTTGTTCACTAAATGCACAGTGTGTTCTACAGGCAATAGATTTTTGTCACTGCAATTACAGCTCTCTCATTCAGTAAAATTCCAATTAATATAAAAGGAAACTTGGATTTGTCATCACTCATCCTTAACATGCACAGTTTTAAATGACTGCCTGTAAGGAGAAAACATATTGCAGCATATTCTGTCAAAGGGTTAGTTTACCTAAAAACAAAAATTCTCTCATCGGCATTCTCTCATTTACTCATCCTCATGCCATCCAAGATGTGTATGAAGATTTTTAGAAGAAAATCTTTTGGTCCATACAATGTAAGTTAATGGGTGCCAAAATGTTGAACCTCCAAAATCCACAAAAGGGCAACAAGTACTCCAAATGACTAGTGGATAAATCCATGCATTCTGAAGTGATATGATATGTGTGGGTGAGAAACAGATCAATATTTAAGTCCTTTTTCCTTCACTTTCTCCTCCTCTTGTTTTTGGTGGTTCACATTCTTTTGCATATTGCCCCCTACTGGGCAAAAATGACTTAAATGACTTAATGACTTTGAAAATGTCTGAGATATGGATTTAACCACTGGAGTCATGAATTACTTTAATGCTCCCTTTATGTGGATTTTGGAGCTTCAAAATTTTGGCACCCAATTTACTTGCATTGTGAGGACTTGCAGAGCTGAAATATTCTTCTAAAAATCTTAATTTCTGTTTTGCAGAAGAAAGTCATACACATCTGGGATGACAGGAGGGTGAGTAAATCATGAGAGAATTTTCATTTGTGGGTGAACTTTCCCTTTAAGGGCTGTTCAGGCTGAGTGCAAAAAAAAAAAAAAAAAAAAAAAAAAACTATTCTCAATGAATAAAAAAAGAAAGTAACAAATGCAACGCAACAAATAGAACAGGACACAGGTGTCGAGAAATGGTTTTAAAAGTTGAAGTTTTGTTTAACTTTCCACTGCTTCTAAAAGATGTACTGCTCCTTCAGTAGAGGCTGAAAAAACGAGACACAGTGCTCTGCTTTTGACACTGTATGCCACAAAACACCGACTTTCAGATATTGGTATTACTGGCACTGCTCTATCCTGGTTTTCTTCCTACCTCACTAACAGACAATATTTCATCTCTATTAAGAAAAACAAATCCCCTACTGCTCCTCTCACTCAGGGTATCCCCCAGGGTTCTGTACTGGGTCCAGTACTGTTTATAATTTATGTTCTCCCACTAGGTCAGATCATCCGTCGTCATGGTCTCAGTTATCACTGCTATGCTGATGACACCCAGATTTATACATCCGCACGTTTTGATGAAACGCATGCCATCAGCTCATTAACTGCCTGTATCAATGATATAAAAATTTGGTTAAACAGTAATTTCCTCAAATTCAATGCTGACAAAACTGAGATCATGATTTCTGGGCCACAAACACTTAAGAAATATTGACATTTGTGTCAATATTGATGGAAATCTGACCAAACCCTCTAAAACCATCAAGAATCTGGGAATCACTTTCAATCCATCTCTTACTTTTGAAGCTCACATCAGAACCATCACTAAAACGTATTTCTTCCATCTACGTCACATTGCACGACTTCGCCCCATTCTCAGTTTGAAGGATGCAGAATCACTAGTTCATGCTTTCATATCATCATGTCTTGACTACTGTAACTGTCTCTTTACTGGCCTACCAGCTAAAACTATTGCCTGATTACAATACATCCAAAACTCTGCAGCTAGAGTTCTCACTAACACCAAGCGTTCTGCACACATTACTCCCATCTTGTTTAGTCTTCTCTGGCTGCCTGTCTCATGCCGCATTAAGTTTAAAATTCTTCTCCTGACATACAAAGCGCTCAATGATCTGGTACCTCGTTATATATGTGATCTGCTGCATCCATACACACCAGCACGCACTCTTCGTTCTTCTGTTTCCAAATTGTCTATCCATGGATTTCTTCTATCCACTTTTGGTGAGAGATCCTTCAGTGTGGAAAACTGTGGAACTCTCTACCTCAGAGCCTCCGTGACATCTCCTCTATTTTTATCTTTAAATCTCAGCTTAAAACACATCTTTTCTCAGCGCATTTTCTGTCTATTACTGATTGATGTTTTATTTCCCCCTTTGTAATTGAGATTGTAACTTCTGTTGAAATGTATATTAATGTACTTTGTCCTATTAAATGTATATGGGGTGTAAAGTGTCCTTGAGCTTGTGGAAAGGCACTATATAAATAAAATGTATTATATTATTATTATTATTATTATTATTATTATTATTAATGGTCAAAGACATCCATCTAGCCAAAAAACTATTGAAAAACAGGATGCTCTTATGTTGGCGGGGACACTATTTGGGTTAATATTGTTGGTGTAACATTCTTGTATGTGGTTTCAAAGGTGGCCTGATTCACATTTTCTAGTATCTCTGACTCAAAAATTAATGATTTCTGCCTCGATCCTCAGTTGCTCACAAAATGTCTGGAATCGCAATGTTTGTTATAACATCTCTAAATAGATGGGTAAACTAGCTGATTGAACTAGCAATTGTAAGTCGAAGTACCTTGTTGCATATTATTGCTTTGAAACTAATTTCAAAATGTTCATATGCACAACAATTATAATGTATGTTGAAAATTACATAAACCAGCTAGGACCAGCATGGATATTCACGCTGGTCTCTTAGTTGGTCTTTCCAGCAGGGGAAACCATGCAGAGCGACCTCCTCCATTCTTTTGTTCAACAGTTAACTTCTCCAGTGATGTATTGGGTTCTAATACCCCCTCATCTGTCACTCAGACACAGTTTGCTGGAGTGAGTGCGACATTTTTGGAAGTGCAGGTTGCATGTCAAACTTCAGTGAGTGTTTAGAAAAGTCAGCACAATTAACCACAGGCAATTAATCTGTCTCCACCCTCACTTCACTTAACATTCCATAACCTCGTTACAGTGATTAATAATTCTCACAAATACCACGGTAAAACACAGACGCCCGTCCCTCAGACTTCTGAGCGCTACATTCTGCAGCTTGCCGTCAATTTTAAACATACTTTCCCAGCTCGTATTTTATCTAACGACTCAGGCCATTATCAGGGTGGCGACTATTTAAACAAACAGTGCAAAGGAGTCGTTTCACTGATATGGCAGCCATGACTTTTTTTTATTTATTTTTTTTTATTGGGATCGTGTCGTTATAGGTTATGTTTGTCTTTTTAAGAGGTGTGATGCAACTATGTAGTAGGTTATCTCGGTTGATGTTTTTGATAACTGGTGGCCAAAGCTACTGTTCTGTTGTCTCATTGACAATGAACCGGATTGAAGGGAGTGGTTGTGATTTTGCGTTCCTATCACACAGAGAGAGGACATCTGCCATTTGCTTATCTGCATGCCATTGTCTTTTTTTAAACAAGTCACTCGAGAACAGTTCAGACAGCGTGGGAGAATCACACAAATTGTTCCCTGCCAAGCTTCGAAAGTTGCAAACACAAGAAATTTCAATTAAAGCCTGAGAGCTAAGGCTGAATAATAAAATAATAGATATAAATTTTTTTTTTTTTTTCAGCCAAAATATATACTAAATATTTACATATGTAAATGCTCTGAAATGGCTTAAACTGAGTTTTTCTTTCCCCAGAGGAATCATAATTTTAAACTAAAATAATAATTAATAATTAGACATTATCAAGTAGATTTAAAATGTTCAACGCAAAAAGAAAAATAATTGTACTTGGTAATAATTGTATCTAACTTTTTCTTTATATATAATCTAAATTTATATATATATATATATATAATATATAAAACACTGTTCACTTTTTGAATCTAAGTTTTGAACCAATTCACTGAAACTCACAGAAAATGCCTTTTCACCAACTTGCAAGTTTAAATTTGAGATGCTTATTAATTTTTATTTTCATGCCCCAATATAACAATGGCAGAGGCTATTTGCACTAAGTGAGAATAAAAATAGATGCTATTTATACTAAGTGAAAAAAGCAACAGATAGCATATTCTTTGCACAAAGTACAAATAACGTTAGATGCTATCGCCATTTTTGCTTCTGAAGTTTAAATCAGAGATTCGTTTAAAACATCTCTGTCTTAAAAGCCTGCAAGTCATGAGATAATTAAGGGTTCCTCAAATTAGTCTAATGACTTGGTCTTTAGGAAAGTTAATGGTCTTTAGAAAACACAACTACAGTAACTGGACAAAGGATGACTAGTGTCAGAAAGCACTAATCTGAGCCTAATGGTCGACAATGTCCCACTGCCCTCTTAAGGTTTTAGTACACCCAGGCCTGGCTAGCGCTCAGCTCCAAAACTAAACACAGGGCATTTCTCGTGTGTGGTACATAGGCAATGATTTCCTGCTTGTTCTCTCCAAATAGTACAGACCACATCAAAGGCAAAAAAAAAAGGGTACTGAACTGACTTTGAGGACCTCTGGATGTGTGGACTGAGAGAAACAAATATTTAGGGAACGTGCCCGGAGTGAGTTAAGAGATACGGAATGGGTGCAGTGATAGAGAAGCTCAGCAGGACACAAGCTCAGAGTTCAGAAAGCAAAGGCCTTGTGTCTTTCTGACTTACAATCAGCATGTATGGATCATGCCTTTTATGCACTTATAGTATGAACTCTGTAACTTCAATATGTAAAAATGTAATATGCTTATGTTGTACAACCCCAATTCCAAAAATGTTGGGATAGTATGAAAAATGCTAATAAAAGCAAAAAGTAGTGATTTGTAAATTATATTCACCCTTTGCTATATTGAAAGCACTACACATTATGATGTTTTCCCTTGTGAATGTCATTGTTTTTTGAAAATGTACAGTAATTTTAAATCAGATGATTGCAACACTCCAAAAAAGTTGGGACAGTTGCGTGTTTACCACTGTGAAACATCAGCATTTCTTCTAATAACACTAAGCATTTGGGCACTGAAGACACAAGTTTAAGTTTAGAAAGTGGAATTTTTCCCCATTCATCCATTATGTAGGTCTTTAGCTGCACAATTGTACGGGGTCTTTCTTGCTGTATGGTGTGCTTAATAATGCGCCACACATTCTCAAATGGAGACAGGTCAGGACTGCAGGTAGGCCAATCTAGCACCCGCACTCTCTGCTTACACAGCCATGCACTTGTGATCCGGGCAGTATGTGGTTTGAAGTTGTCCTACTGGAAAATGCAGGGACGTCCATGGAAAAGATGGTGCTGGATGGCAGTATATGTTCCTCCAAAATCTGTACATATCTGTCTGCATTATGGTGTTCTCATGTACGAGTTACCCATGCCATGGTCACTGACACACCCCTGGCCCATACGGACACTGGCTTTTGGACCTGATGCTAATAACAGCTTAGATGTCCCTTTTCCTCTTTGGTGGGATAACACGAAGGCTTTGTTTTTCAAAAACTTTTTGAAATGTGGACTCTTCAGTCCAAAAAGCACAGTTCCACTGTTCTAATTTCCAACTAAGATGAGACCGAGCCCAGAGAAGTCGGCAGCGCTTCTGGACAGTGTTGATTGTAGGGCTTCTGCTTTGCATAGTAAAATATTAACTTGCATCTGTGGATGCAGCGGCGAGTGGTGTTGACTAACAAAGGTTTACTAAAGTTATCCCAATCCCGTGTTCATGATATCCATTACAGATGAATGCTGTTTTTTAAAACAGTGACGTCTGAGGGATCAGAGATCACGCACATTCAGAAATGGTTTTCGTCTTGCCCTTTACGCACAGAGATTTGACCAGATTCCTTGAATCTTTTAACTATATTGTGCACTGTAGAGGGTGAAATGCCCAAAATCCTTCCAATTTGTCTTTGGGGAACATTGTTGTCAAAGTGCTGGATTATTTGCTGAAGCATCTGTTGGCAAATTGACAAGTCTCGAATGATCCTTGCTCTTGAAGGACTGGGCTGTTTTTGGAGGCTCCTTATATACTATGACACGATTGCCTCACCTGTTTAACATCTGTTTCACATCGCCTTGTTATTTCAACTCGTCAAATTGTTATTAGCCTTAAATTGCCCCTGTCTCAACTTTTTATGTTCTATCATCTAATTTGAAATTACTGAACATTTTCAAAAAACAATGAAATTCACAAGGAAAAACCTCACATAATGTATAGTTGTAGTGCTTTCAATATAGCAAAGGGTGAAGATAATTTACAAATCACTTTTAGGGCATCAACTTATTTTTAAACCATCATTTGAAATCTTGATATTATTATACCAATTTCTTTAACTTTATCTAACAGGGTAGAATGTTGTAGAGTGAGACTATACTACAAAACATCACAGAATTCAAAAAAATCTATTGCTAATACATACAAATGTCTGTGCTGTTGTTTTCCCTCCAAAACAATGTCACTTCCTGGAGCACGATGTCATGAGTTGGCATTTATTAGTTAACGGGACATTACAAAAGACTAACAGGATGGAAAATAACATTGGGGACATGGGAAACACCTATATATTAATTCCCAATTAAAGCAATATTTCCAAGAAAGCATGTTTTGTTTGAAGCATTTTAATCAGAGACAGGAAAAAATGATGAAACACTTGGAATATTTCTTAATAAATTGCCAGGTGTTCATTTAAGAAGTTAGTTCTTAGCACCTGGATATGGCAAAAATGGCAACATCTGATCTAACCAAAGTAGTGTACTTATTTAAAATTCACCCCAGGTTTACTTAACAGTGATATTTTGTTAAAAGAAACAGTTAAGTTATCCACCTTTTTCCTGAACACGAAAGTGTTCCACGATTAATAACGTGAGCCTGTTTTCATCTTCTGGTCTCCAGTGTTTTCACATTAACTTATGTTTTCATGGATAATATGATGTTGCCATGCCAACATAACACAGGTAAACCTTGTAATTGCATTTTATCATACTAAAATTAAAGAACAGAGATTTTATTACACTAAACTCATGTTAATGTGTTTAGTATTTACGTGTTGTGGCTATACTTTTGAAAAAGAGTGTATTTTATTGTTTAGGGACTGGTCCCATTCAATTCTATTTTGAATGCCTTAATGCAACCATGATTTTTGCTTGTTTATACATATATATATATATATATAATTGGGGGACTAGTTGAAATTATTTTCTGTAGCAGTAAATATTATGCTCCAGATGTTGTTGATTGAGTTTAACTTGAATTAAACCGTGAACATTCCTTAAAGGAAAACGTATGAAAATGTACTGCGTATTAGGAATGACACATACAGTATGTGCATGGAAAGGACTCACTTTGTCCGCCCCTCCCCTAATTAGTCCCTTCTGACAGTTGTTATCTAAAAGAAAACAGTGGTTGCCCAGATGTTGTCAAACAACATACTTGAAAGGCAGAGGGAAAACTGAGCAGGCTCCATCTGAAACAGTCACTAGCAACTCGGTGACTCAGCCATGCAGCTCAGCCAAGTCAAAGCCACCGCAGCACATGCATCAGCATCTCTGGTTTAACCAGTGCTGCCAGGACGTCCTGCAGTTTCCATCTGAAGTCTCTGTCTCTTATGCAGCAATTAATCATGTTGGCTTATGATGAGGTATCATTTATGGGAGCTCCATTAGCAGCATTAGCATAATTACTGGAAGCGGAACAGCTTCACACACAATTTTTTTGGAGGAATTCAAATAAGAGAAATGAGAAATTGAGGTGGCTTTAAAGGAATAGTTCAGGCGAAAATCTTGTGATCATTTACTCACCACATTTTCTTTCATCCATGAAACGGTAAAGGATCTTATTTTTTTTTTTCGTACAGTTAAAGCAGATGATCATTTATCCTGCCAATATACAAATAGCATCATAAAAAGTACCATTAAAGTAGTACATATGATATGTGACATATATGACTTATTCCACATCTTCTGAAATCACATTATTATTATTATTATTATTATTATGATGTCCTGGTCCAGTTTACTCAAATCAAAAGAATTTGATTTTAATTGAATAAATAAATAAATACATAATTGTACAACAGCATCAGAAAATTTCATTGTGTGAAAAACAGCAGCTTTTTTTAATTTTGTGTTTTACACAAGAAAGAAAATAATATGGGTCAGAACAACATGAGGGTATAATCAAATGACAACATTTTCATTTTTACATGAACTTTTCCTTTAAACTCATTTCCCTTTGGTCATGTGGCAGAGTGCTTTGCACTCTTTGAGATGGGCATGGTGGATTTCACAGCAGGAACTGGATCAAGCTGACTGCGTCACAGGCATGTAATCCATCTCATTTATTATGCAAATGTTTCCTGCCAGCTCATTTAAAATAAATGTCTGGTAAATTAATTGTAACACCTAATATGGTAATTCAGTAGGCCACCAAACAAGCCTGAAAGGCACGTTGAAGAACTAAACCCCTGTTCTCAAGATTTTAACCACCTCCAATAAGCTCAGTCATAAAGAAGCTATATTATTAATATGATTGTGTGATAGTTTAATACAAAAAAAGCTAAATTTATTACAGTTAGGCTAGAAAACCGTACAGCAGTTTTTATTCAGAGCATGTTTAATTTTACAAATATATATATATATATATATATATATATATATACTGGAGCATCATACTAAAATACTCTGACACTGTAGTCAAATTCCCAAACAAATGACTCTTATGAGCCAGTTCTTTTTAGAGAATCAAAAACATACAGCATGGCCACTGTAGCCTGATTCCCCAACAAATACTCTCATGAGCTGTTCCAGTGTAGTTTGGTTCCTGAATGAATGAGTTCAGGAAAGAAAAAGAAGTGGTTCTTTTTAGTGAATCTAAAACACATATGAACCACTTAGAGCTGTTACTAACTGTACTTAAGGCTTGTAAAACTTAATTTGTTATAGTTACTGACTGGTTGTTCACATTTCGATATATTAGACAAAGATACAAATTATGAGTTTTGTTGTAATAAGTGCTATTTTATAAGATTAAAAAAATGGATGAATAAATTAATAAAATGTTATTTTTTTTAATTTTTTTTTTACCAGTTGTTACCAAGTATTTTGTTGGAACAAGAATCGTTAAAGATGTTGAACATGGGTTCTGTAATCGCAACAATACCAAAACATTTAACCACCGTGTGCATTGCAAAAGTATGTTTGCATGATGCAACATGCTTCTATCTCTCTCTCTCTCTGTCTGTTGGCCTGTATGACACTTGTTAAATATAGAGTATTATGGCCTGGGGCTGTTACCAATGACGTCGGTTGTTAAAGCCCAGATTGCCTAAGTCAGCAGAAATTGGCTCCGGTAATTAAACTCAAAGGTTAAATTCCTGATCAAGGCTTTTAAATGAAACAGAATGAGATTAAAAAAAGCAAGTAATATATGCCTGCTTTTGTGGCACTACATTGTCTAACTGTAATATGACTTTTACTTGGTCATTACAGTCTAGTGTCTATCACTCCAGCTTCAGAAAGAATTTCACATTTAACAGACTATAAAAAGTCCAGAAGGATTTATTAGTTTTGGCTCCATTCTGGCTTGTTTTATAGCCACAGCAGTGTCTTCAATTGGTGGCCCATTTTCTCTTTGAGGGAGCTTATTCAATAGAGTTTACACTGCATCAGAGAATGCTGTGGATCCATTGATTTTAATGGGGAGTATACGTCACAAGGGTGTAGAGAAAAACAGCAAGGGTTTGTTACAAATACACCACAGGCGCTGTTGTGTGATGTCATCGCGTTCTAAGATGATCCGTTTTGACTGGTCCGGCATCAGTTTTCCCTGCTCTTGTGATTGGTAAAAATTTAACTGGCCACGCCTCCGCCCAACACCGTTATCTGGATTTACAAGTGCATACAAGTGAGTTTTGTCACAGGTTTTTCACTAAAGTTGTCGCAAAAGTCAAGGTGTAAAGATTTGAAGTAGCTGTCACAGATTTGAGAGGTTGTAAGTGATGATTTGTGGTTGTGCTGGGAAAGTGAATGAAAGCACAAAAGTAAATATGTGATACAAGTTTGTCGGTGTATTTATTTAAATGTGATTTTACACATTTGTGACTATTTGTCTGCTACTTTGAATACAAAATACAAGTTTTTGATTAATGTCTGTGAGTGCAGATTGCAACATTCAACTTTAGATTTTTATTTGACAAGTTTTCACATCGGGGCTGTGAGTGTAAATTTCAACTTACAAGTACAAACATTTATTGTACAAGTTCTCAAATTCAAATCTACAAGCTCTCGAGTTTTGCTACAGATTTACCTTCATAATCAGCAGAGGCTTATGCCAAAATCCCATAAAAATATAAACTAACAAATATAAACTTTGATAGTGAACACAAAGCACTCTGGCTTCACTTCAAACAATCGTGTAATGGCAAATGTTTGTGGTCATAGCGGGTACATGCGCAGAGTGTTAATGACATGCAGTGACACAGAGGAGGAGACACACAATTCACAAATTCATACTAAACATAGCCTGAATGTATTAAAAATACACTCAACTGAAAACATCAATACTTGCATTTCTTAAGTGTATTTATTTAAATGATATGTAAACAGTAGGCTACATGCACATTCCGTGGCTGTTTAATGTTTTTACGCTTCCTTCTACAGTATGTTTTTTTTATTATTATTATTATTTTTTATCTGACTGTTAAAATCATTTGACTGTTTATCATTTGAACAGTTGGTCAGTCAAAAATAAAAAAACTGTATAAAGCTTTGATTGAAGAACAATATGTTTTGTATTTTTGTTTTGTTTTAGTCTGTTCACCACTTATAGTTTATTATTGTTAATGGTTAATAGTTTTTTTTTTTTTAATTATTAACATTAACAATTGTCGATTAAGAAAGTTTCTTAAAATTTGCAATCCTAGTAGCGTACATATAGGGTACAATGGGGCTAAAGGCACCCCTCAAGTAAATTTAGCTTTTTTCAGATCACAAAATGTATCAAGATCAAAAGATTTATTTTTATTGAATATTGAAGGAGCAACATAATTTTTGATAAAATAAATAATTACGGGTTTAAAGTGATATCTTGTTAATATAGGGGCAATAGTTATAGTGTAAAATTTGTCAACTAATGCAAGATGCTTTTTGAATAACAAATTAAGATGATGCTTATTCAAAATAACTACTTCAGAAAAAAGTCAAACATTTCCTTATGGCACATTTGGCACTTTATTTAATCTCAAGTATTTTATAAACAAACTAATCTCTATTATGATTAGATGAGTCAATGTGAGCTCACTTTGAACATTTTTCATAACAAATCTATTCGCCCCACTTAAAAAAACAACAACAAAAAAAAAACAACGTGTTTTATAGGGGCATTTAGCCCCTGCAACAGGGGGTCTATTTACCCCAAATACTATCCTTTCACTTACTGGACAGTTATTGAAAATGTTTTGATTTAATGACCTTAAAACAAAAAATTATAAATAGTTTGGTTCAAAAGAAATGTATTAATTTCAGGGAATTTCATTAGCTACATAAAGTTGTAACATTTTTAAAAAATATTAAAAATTAGATCCAACTGCCTCAAAATCAACCTTTAGACACCACACGCAAAGATCTCACGCTCAGGAAAATGTAGCAGTGTATAGTGACAAACAGATGTTTAGGACAGTGCTGTGATATTTTTTGTTGCTATTTAGTGTTTTGGGTGAAAATAAAATCAATGGAGCCTTTTACTCAGTGGAGCCTTTAGCTTCATTGTACCCTAACTGTTGTCACATTGGTTTGCACATGCAGCTTTACAGCCGAGCGAACAAAAAAAATCCAACCCACTCTCCTAAAATGTCCACTCTCTCTTACAGTATATAAAGCACTGGGTTGTCCGATTCATTTTTTGCCAAGACATTCCATGAAAAAAAAAAGTGAATCCTTGTGTAGAAATCCTTTCGTGTCATTTTACATCTTCCTGATTGCAGCAAAATATGTAGTTAAACATTACTGCTCATCATTTTCCTTTCAACTCAGTCATCCCTTGGATGGTCTTAATGATCATGTCCCTACTTTGAACCTGCGGGGTCATATTGACCCGTTTTTCATCTTCAATTTCAAAAGCTTGTAATAAAGGCTCTATTTGCTCTCTCTCTCTCTCTCTCTCTACTTTTGATCTTAAATCATTCCTCTAGGTGGCAAAAAACACTAGAAAAAAACCTATCATCTTATATCACAATATACAGATCTGAAAGGCAGGCGACGCCCCAACGCAGCTTCTGAAGTCTTGTAATAAAGGCTCTGTTTGCTCTATCTCCATACTTTCAGCCTTAGATCACTCCACTAGATGGCAGAAAACTGTATTTAAAAAAAAAAAAAAAAAAATTATCATCTTATATCACAATATACAGATCTGAATGTCAGTTGTATTTTTGAGGCAAGCTGTACGATTTTGTGAGATTTCGCATGTAAATCGAATTATATGGAATTGTCATGAGACTGTGTTGGATTGTATGTGATTGTGGTGCACAGAATTTTCGCTTTCACTGTGGGCTGATAAATTACTAAATTGGCTTGCTCACTGGGGAGTTTGTAAAGGTTCGGTCACATTTACTTTAACATGGCGAGCCTTTATGCACTATTATTCTATTTGTGTTCTATATGTAAAGACTGCTTTGGAATAATGTGTGCTTAGAGAGCACTATGCAAAAAAAAAAAATTCAATAGAATTGAATTGAGCATTGCTGGAAACAACTAGTTGGCTGGTTAGGAAACTGTAAAGCCTCACCTGCCTGAAGTAAAAGCCAATAACAATCAATAAGATTTGTCCCAAATATGAACAGTCCAGCCACTACAGAGCATAAGCTGAGCCCGCAGTCAGACAGCATTTCTGGGACAGAACACCCTGGGTGAGACCTGTTGGAGCCTTATTAAAGGTTGACGACCGGTGCTGGGTATTTTCAGAGTGACGCGTTAATTTCCATCACGACTGTGGCTCGTTGTGGACTGGTGGGCTTGAAACTTCGCAAAGACCACACATGCTGTGTGCAGTGAAATAGAGGTAACCCCACTAGAGGGTTTTTTTGACTTCTCGTAAGGTGACCAGCCAAACCACCCCAAGGGCTCTGGTTGTTTCTGAGCCACCAGACACTGACAGTGTCAACATCATTACTGTCAGATGCAATAAATACTATACCTAGAGTTCTTACGAGCAGCTCAGCATCGGCCAACCAGATTTGCCGCCCACTCAAACACTGACTGTGGGAACAGACGACCAATAAACCGGACAAACAACAGGTCAGGGCCGATGTTGCCGTGACATCCTTGATTTGTTAACATATCCAAACAGTGCATAGACTTCCTGTCCCCTGTCCCAGACCGGGGATGGCAGCCTGATGTGTCATACCATACGCATAGGATATTATACTGTACATTTGCGCCCAGACAGCATCAAGAGGTCACAGGGCTTGATTTGTGCCAGAACAAGCCAGATCAAGATCTGCCACCACAGGAATAAAACATCAAGTATAATAATTATAATAATGTTGTTAAAGGAATATTTTGGAATCAATACAAGCTAAACTCAATCTCAGATTACCACAAAACATAATTTTGACTCATCCCTCTTTATCCATAAAATAAATAAATAAAAGTTACAGTGGGCACTTACAATGGAAGTGAATGGGGCCAATTATTGGAGGGTTTAAATTTAAGGCAGAAATGCAAAGCTTATAATTTTATAAAAACACTTACTGTTTATCAATTGTTTTGCTATAACTCATGAATTTTTTGAGCAGTGAAGTTATTTAAATCTTTATTTTTACAGCTGTTTTTAGGGTTTATGGCTTTGTTTTCAAGCCAAAGAAATTGTAAATTTGGATATAAATTTACACAGAAAAGGTAAGCGATTTTAACATACTAAAATGATGTAAACATATATTTTGTTCATAGGGATAGTTCACCCCAAAAATTTATTTTTTCATTTACTCACCATCATGCCATCCCAGATGTGTATGACTTTCTTTCTTTTGCAGAACACAAATTATGATTTTTAGAAGAATATTTCAGCTCTGTAGGTCCATATAGTGCAAGTGAATGGGTGCCAAAATGTTGAAGCTCCAAAAAGCATAAAAGTATCCATATGACTCCAGTGTTTTAATCCTTATCTTCAGAAGCAATATGATAGGTATGGATGAGAAACAGATCTATATTTAAGTCCTTTTTAACTAGAAATTCTTCTCCCTGCCCAGTAGGGGGCGATATGCATGTAGAATATGACTCACCAAAAACAAAAGAAGAAGAATGTGGATGTGAAAGTTGGAAATTGACTGAGCAGAGAGGAGAATTTGTAGTAAAAAGGACTTAAATTTTGATCTGTTTCTCACCCACACCTATCATATCACTTCTGAAGACATTGGTTTCACCACTGGAGTCTTATGGATTACTTTTATGCTGATTTATGTGATTTTTGGAGCTTCAGCATTTTGGCACCCATTCACTTGCATTATATGGCCAAAAAGAGCTGAGAAATCTTCTAAAAATCTTCATTTAAATTCAGCAGATGAAAGAAAGTCATACACATCTAGGATGGCATAAGGGTGGGTAAATGATGAGAGAATTTAAATTTTTGGGTGGACTATTCCTTAGTCTTTAAGCTATACTTTTAAAACAGTGAGTATTTTAACATTTACAGATTGGCCCCATTCACCTCCAGTGTAAGTGCATCACTGTGACCCAGAGTTTTGCTTTTTTCAAAGAAAAGGAGGGACAAGTCAAAAGTAATTTTTGCCACAAATTCTGTCAGTTGAGCTTTACTGGTATGGAACCTAGTATATTCCTTTAACCCTTAAATGCATACCTCGGGTCTTTAGAGAAACGGGACCTCATTCCACCCCCTGTACCTCTTTTTGGAATTGTGCCCACATCTCTTTAGTATTCCCCAATCTATCTCTTATAAATAGTGTAACATACAAAAAATGCCAAAATTGCACACGCGCACAACAAAAAGTATAATGGTTTAAGTACCAAAAGTGTATATGGTCACTAGAGACCCCAGATGTACAGTACAAGTGTGTTTAATTTATTTATTTATTTATTTTTGTGCACTTCTTTTTTTTTTTATGATTATTTCATATCTATTTAAGTTTACTTTCACAAAAAAATAGATATCTTGTTTATTACCAGATAAATTAGTACTATGTTCATACAAAAAAAAAAAAAAACTTACTTTCTGTGCAACAATGAATATTCAACAGTGGTGAATTATCAGTATTCCATATACATGTACACATAAATATTAAACATGCAATTTCTTACTCATGGTGGTGCAGATGATTCAGTGATTGATTTGATTTACATTTGATGGAAAAAGCAACATGGAAGTAAACTATAGCAAGTACAACACATGAACAGTATGATATCACTATTTTCATTTTGGTGTACTAATGAAATAAATTAATAATTTAAGTTGTGCATCTATTTGGACTCAATAAGTACCTGAGACAATACATATGTGTAACTTATGTGTAGCTCATGTGTATCATAGATTATGTGTTATGTGTACCCCAATATGTGTTTGACAGCCAGTTGCATCTCATGAAATGTCAGTCTGAAAATAATGAATCCTGTTCTTGATTTGTCCTGATTTGTTGCATTATCTCTTTAATTTATGAAAATGAAAACATTGAAATATGCCAAAATATATTTTATTTTATTATTTTCTAATTTTCTTTAAAGTATTTAGAAAATTGTACAATATCTGGGCATTTTTTACATCCATTATTGATAGATAGAAGACCCGAATATGTAAGAGTATTTGGGAAAATTACCATGCATTTAAGGGTTAATACAGGGAATATTTTTCTGCTGGCCTTGTAGGCCAGTAGTTCAAATTTTTACTTGCCCTGCCAACATTTTCACTGGCCTACTACAATATTTTATTATATTATTTATTATTGTATTTTATATATATATAATATATATATATATATATATATATATATATATATATATATTAGCTATTAGTGTGTGTGTGTGTGTGTGTGTGTGTGTTTATATAATCTCATCTCATTTCTCATCAATTTCATAATCATTACAGATTCATTGAGGTGACCGTTAATGACTGACTGGGTCTAATCTGAAATCGAGGGAAGACAGGAGAAACAAGCATTTGACAAATGTGCCTGTCACATTAAACAGGAAGGATGCAGACTCAAATTAAATAAAAAATGTTCCTTTTTTAACTCTCAGATTTGAATAGCTTCTTTTTATTAGTTAACCGCAAAAGTGCTGTGATATCTACAAGACTTGACAACTTTTTGCTTCAGTTTGACATCTAGGTCAGGCAGAACCTTAAGAATGGAAGTAAGCACTAATGGAAGCGTCTAACTGTCAGATGTTTTATTATATTGTCTTTGTCAGATGAAATTCATGAGAATTAATTCCACAAAGCATCAGACTTGCATATGCGTACAGCTCCTTTGTTCCAAAGTTCTCGTCTGACAATATCTTCCAATTAAAACTTTTTTTTTTTTTTATAATGTCATGGAAATGTAAGCGCAGCGTAGTTCTAACGGGAAGACTCACAGCTGTACATCACTGCACCATTAGCTAGGTTACTCCTTGCCAATCATGCATCAGCCATCGCTTTATAAGCCTGCTCACAATCTATCACACGGCAACCTCCACCACTCCACCACCACCAGTTGAGTCCCGTCCTGTACAGGGGTAGGCTCCTCGCCCCTGCCTCCTATCTCCGGCAGGATATGACGGTTCCGAGTACAACTTCTTCAGACCACCAGACATGGCTTACGCCAAAGAGAGACATTACATTTCTGTTTTTTATATTCAACAAATAAATGTCATCTTAAATTTTACTCAAGTCTGCAAGTCTTCCTGATAGAACAGTTATGACTTTGAACATCATTTTGGACATTTTAAGCAACTGGTGTCAAGGTGATTTTTAGTGTAAAACTTGATGCTGATTGGTCAATGGCAGCATCTAGCAGTCTGATATCTAACAGCCGCACATCCGGGGATTAATACACACAGTATCAGAGCAGGTATGAGGGTATTGCATGCCATCTTTCATGCTTCAGGGATCACTGTGTGATCGATACAAGTAATCTAATCAAATATTTTCAGCTAAATGTTTCATGTCCATTTATTTATTTATATGGCAAGTAGTCTTGTAATAGGCTTAATAATGAGTCAGATGGTAATTTTCACAAAATAAACAGAACTCCAATGCAAACCAGAGGTGGATTTGAGCTGTTTTTGAGCTCATTTATTTATTCTCACATAATTACATAATTTCAACAATGTATATAATACATTGTAAGGGGGTTCGAGGGAAAGGAGGAGGTGAGAACCGGTTTGACAACTTAAATAATAATTTAATGAACAACTTAAACAAAAACACACAACCATAAAAACACACAGGGCAGCTGCCTGTAATTCTCTCTCTCTCGAACTGTCGTCCCCGGCCGCCTTTATCCCTCGCGCGCCCCATCAGGCTGACTGGGGACCGGGCGTGCGTCATTCCAGCTCGGCCCCGCCCTCCTCGGCTCTACATACATGTATATGATGTACATAATTATTTATTAATCATAAATAAATGCTTCACGTTGGGGTCCTGATCTTCCTGCTGGAGTTTATTTTGCGATAAAAACCAGCTGACTGTACATTATCCCTTACATATTATGAAAAGACATTCACATATTTGTTTCAAGTATGGCTTAAATTCTTTTACCAAAACCTCTCTAGAGTCACTTTATATAAGTTGACAGCTGAAAAGCTATTCAGTGACAGAATGGGCACAGCCTTGAAAGACCATCTAGCCAGCACGACTTCGGTTTTAAAAGCAATATGACTTAAATGAGGTACTAATCAAACGTGTGTATGACTAACAGAGATTAAGGTGTCCATCTGTACCTCATGTGTTACTTTTCATCCCAACCAGGTCCAACTAGATTACCCTTTCGACCTTTGAATATCTGGCACCTGTGGAACAGTTATAAGGGAGACAGAGTGTGAGTACAGGCACTGCTTACACCCCAGCATGCTTTTTGGACCTTCAGAAATCTGGTCACAATTCACTTGCATTAAATGGACTTACAGAACTGAGATGTTCTTCTAAAAATCAATTTTGTGTTCTACAGAAGAAAGAAAGTCCTACACATCTGAGATGGCATGAAGGTGAGTAAATGATGTGAGACTGTTAATTGTGGGGTGAACTATTCCTTTAATATAATTGGCTACAATTGGCAGTTTGGTTGAAAGAATGGTTCCTTTGGTTGAAAAAAAAAGTTAAAAGTCCCTCTTTGAAGCCATTTCAGAGCACCAACATTGATACTGAGATACTGTATATTTTTTTTATATTGTCTACAGACTATAAAATCTTGAGATTTTTTTTTTTTTAATCTCCCAGCCCTAGTTTTAATAATCAAAAACAGATGTTTTAACTATATATGACTATAAAGACAGCTGATGATTATTCAGTTTGCCATGGGTTCAAGAATATTGAACTCACAGTAGAACGTCTGTGGCCCTGTAATCCAGTGCTGTTCCCTTTCGGCACAAATACAGGAGTCTTAACGTACAGTTTTAGACAGGGTGGAGCACGTTAAAGTATGCAAGCACTACAGTTTGAGTACAGTCAGACTGTAATCAGTGGAAAACCTCTCCATCAATGCCATTCGTGTGCGACTGTCCAAAAGATTCAGTTTTTACCACTTTAAAATCCAAGACTATTCTACACCTGTATGATATTAACATAGCAGGTAAAATGCAATGAGAAGCCAAAAAGGTGCACAAAATAAAGGCCAATTATGTAAATAAAAAAATTCTCTCAGAATGTATCTGCCACCCATGGAATGCGCTAAAGGAAAATAACAAACGTGAGATGTATTTTCAGCCGTCTGTATGTGGATGAGGAATGTGGTTGACATGAAATCCAGATGGGATCATGGGGAAGGCTGTGCCCTGCAATAAAATCAAATCCTGACATAGATTCTCTAAGAACTAAAAATTGGGGATTGCTAACAATTCCTAAAGAGTTCCTTTGAGTGTTCCTTTGGTATCACTGTGTACGCACTGCAAAAAATCTATTTCTTAATAAGCATTTTTGTCTTTTTTTCCAGTAAAAACATCCTTACAAGTACATATATTTACTTGAGAGGCGAAATTGGGTAACTTGTTTTCAGGTAGTACATCTTGAATGAAGTGTCTTAACCACTGGCCAACTGTTATTTCCTGTTTTAAAGCATAAACCTTACTAAAGGTTTATGCTAGTGGCTAGATGTTCATAAATCTATGGTTGGATTTATGCTTAACTAGAAAACGTAAAACATTTAAAACATTCAAGCTTTAAAAAAAAAACTTGCCAATGAGGCAATTCTTTATCGACAAATAAAAATTCTGTCTTTATTTATTTACCCTAATGTCACTTTGAACCTGTATGACTTTATTTATTTATTTTTTTTTTTTATGTTTTCACAGGGTTTATTTTCTATATAATGAAAGTGAATAGTGATTCTGGTCTGTCAAGCTCGAAAAAGAGCAAAAAACACCATAAAACTACAGTAAAGGTTATCGTTAAAACTCATGCATTATATTCCAAGTTTTCTGAAGAGATACGTCCCCTTTGTGTGATGAACAGAACAAATGCAAGTCATTATTTACATTCAAATCAAATTAAAACAAATCAATAAACTCTAAATCAAATAAGGCAGCTATGCTCACAATCTCAAACCTCATTGATTCTTGCATCATGACATTTAGTCTCAAGATGTGATGAAATCCAATGAGGTTTGATGTTATCCACATAGCCTTTATTTGATTTCCAGAGTCTTCATCAATTTTGCTTCTCAATTAAACTCTTGTTTTATGGATGTTTAGATATTTTTACTGGAAAACAAGACAAAACTTCTCATTAAAAGAATGCTTTGTTGCAATATGTCAGACTAACCCAGACTAGATTTATGGGGGAAGGATCACTACAGACTGCAATGGAGACAGATCCTTCTGCTTGCAGCCTGACTGCAGGATTAGTTTTAAGATGGAGATGGAGGTGGAAGTGGGCAGAGTGGCCTGGCTCAAAGAAGCTTTCTTTGGGGGAGTCACTTGACACCATGTGAGGTTCGGACATGTGAACGGCGAGCTCTGCACACTTTGCTAGTTTTAATCCTTTTTATGTCATAAACCGGTGAGATTCGATACACTCTGATCCTTAACTGTTCTAGGAAGACAATATGTCAAAGAATTCAAAATCCTCAGGCTCTGGAGACATTAAAAGACACTTACGTGCTCAAGCTGACACCCCTGATAAGGCCGCGGACCAGGGAGCCGATTTGGCCAGAGAGGTGAAGGAAATTCGGCGAACGTTGTTGAACGTGTCAGCAATGCGGACGAAGGTCGTTGCTGATTTGGAGGATCTTGCTGTAATATGTCGTTCAATCACTGCCATGGAGATAAAATTCACTGAGGTAGTTACAAGAATGGGGGATGTCGAGAAGCGGATCGATTATCTGGAGTCATCGGAGAGGGAATTAGCTGCTAATCGCTAGCAATCAAGATGGATTTGGAGTGCATCTGGAAGAAGTTGGAAGACTTGGAGAATTGGAACCCGTGAAATAACATCCGAATTGTTGGAATTCCTGAGGATGAAGAAGGTCGGGATATGGTGAAATTCCTGGATGGGCTCTTTCCAGGTCTGCTCAACATAACAGGCCATAAAGCTGGAAATCGAACGAGCTCACAGGGTTCCGACTCGGCGATCTGCTGAAGGAGACAGGCCCCAATCAATTCTGGCCAAATTTCTGAGATTATCCAATAAAGATCTCGTGTTATGTGAGGCGAGGAGTAAAGGAAGGCTTTCTTGGAAGAACACAGCATTTTCTTGTTCCCAGACTTTGCGAATTCAACAAGAGAGAAACGTGATCAATTCAAGGAATGCAAGAAACTCTTACATCAACGGAAGGTCGCTTTTGCACTGATGTTCCCAGCCAAATTGAGAATAGATGCTAAGGTCGGCCATAAAGTATTTACATGTCCCCAGCAAGTGATATCCTTCATAAAGTCAATGGACTGAGTAAGTTATTTTGTGGTACTCGCATTGCAGCAACATCCACTTGATTGTCCTCCTTTTTTGTTTCTTTTTGTGCAGGTTCCGCCTAGCGGCTGGAGTTTGTTTTGTGTAGCAGCACTCCTTCGGGTAAGTGTTGTGGATGAATCTGCACATTCTTTGTGCTTTTGCCTCCTATTGGTTGGAGTTTGTTTTGTGGAGTATTTCTTGCAGGACATTGGAGTGATTGGGTCATTTGTTGCACTCATGTAGCAGTCGAATGGGTTGGCTCACTGAACATTCGTTTGACTCTCCGAGGAAACTGAACGGCCTTTTGTGTGTGTGTGTGTGTGTGTGCTGGTTCCGCTAGCGGCTGGAGTTTGTTTTGTGGAGGAACACACCTTCAGGACAGTTATGTGGATGAATCTACATGTTCTTTGTGTTTATTCTGCCTATTAGCTGGAGTTTGTTTTATAGATTATCTTCTGTTGTATAATTCTGTTTTACAAAATTTGTATAGAAACACTGGACTTGAGCAATCCAATGGCAAAGTTGTCACGGGGGCTCTCGTAGGTGTACATGGACTGTTTGAATTTAGAGGGATGGATGCCATTTGGTGCTGTCGTGCACAGGGTTAATGCGCACGTTTTTCTTTTTTCTGTTTGTTTGGTTTGGGGGGAAGTTTGGGGTTTGATTGTTGCACTAATGTTGGAATGTGGTCTTTATAATTTTATTTTTGACACACAATACATTTTTTCTAATATGCCAAATGTCACATGTTAGAATGAGTGGATTGTCTCTCCCCACGTGGAATGTGAATGAGTTGGGGCACCCCATAAAAAGAAGGAAAGTTATTTATCTTCTTAAACGTAAGAAATATGATATAGCGTTTCTTCAAGAAATGCATCCTTCCCCGCAGGAAGCTGAAAAATTTGGGAAGATATGGGGTGGACATGTTTACTTTAGTGCTGGCTCAAGTAAGAGCAGGGGAGACATTACACTGATAAGTAAGCATCTACAATTCAGATGTCTCGAACAGATTAAAGATCAATTAAGAAGAGTCATTATTGTTTTAGCAGAAATTTAGGGGCAAAGTTTGATTTTGGCTAATATTTACACACCTAACGCTGATGATCACAGCTTTTTTATAGATCTTGAAGGGATGTTGCAAGCCACTGGCATCCCTCATGATATACTATTGGAAGGAGACTTTAATCTATTGATGGACTCAGTCCTTGAGCAAAAGTGTGTAAGCCCCCTAGAGCAAAACTGATGCTTCACAGGATGTGTAAAAATCTTGGTCTTACAGATATTTGGAGACTTTTGAACCCATCTGGTAGGGACAGTACATTTTTTTCATCAGTCCATAAGGTTTATTCTAGAATAGATTTTTTTTATATATCTAAGTCCCTCATTTCATCAGTTGTTGATTGCTCAACTGGAAACATCTTAGTCTCAGATCACACCCTGGTAAGTTTAGAGGTGTTGCCACATACAGAGAAAAAGACATCATATAGTTGGTGCTTTAAAGTATCCCTTTTGCAAAATCCTGAACTTCAACAAATGTTAAAGGCTGAAATCAATGTTTACATGGAGACCAACTGGTCCTCAGTATCCTCTGTGGGCGTGGCTTAGGAGGCACTTAAGGTGGTTCGTAGGGGTTGGATCAAACAATATGCCATATTCATAAAAAAATCCAAAGAACAAGAACTCGTGAAGTTGGAAGGGAATATTAAAAGTGCCGAGGCAGAGCTGAAGTGCCGAATTTCGTCTGATGGCCTCAGAGAATTGACCCGATTGAAATACATATATAATAATATTTTGTAGTGGAAGGTGGAGTTTTGGCTATCCAGGGCAATACTGGATCATACTTTGAGTCAGGGGACAAAGCAGGGAAGTTTTTGGCTATATATATAAAGCAGATAGAGTCTTTTTCTACCATTCCCTCAGTAAAATCTGCTGATGGTGAAATATTTACCTTGGCCATTGATATTAATAATGCTTTTAAAGAATTCTATCTTGATCTCTATAGTTCCATGTCTTCGTCTACTGATGAAGATATTGAAACTTTGTGGAACCATTAGAACTCCCTAAACTGACGACTAAGCAAAAAAATTATCTTGATTCTGAGATAACCCTGGAGGAGCTTGGCGAGGTAATTAAGGCCTTGCCTACAGGCAAGTCTCCGGGGCCAGACGGCTTTGCCGCTGAATTTTTTAGATCTTATGCTACAGAACTGGCTCCAGTTTTGTTAGAAGTTTATACGGAATCATTAAAGAATGGAAAGCTCTGCCAACCATGACACAAGCCCAGATCAGTCTGATTCTTAAAAAGGACAAAGATCCAAGTGAGTGTAAGAGTTACTGTCCAATTTCCCTGATCCAGCAAGATGTAAAAATATTGTCAAAATTTTTGGCTAACCGATCAAGTAAATATTATGACATATCTTATACATATAGATCAGATGGGGTTTATTCGGGGCGCAGCTCTTCTGATAACATTAGGTGTTTCATCAGTATCATGTGGTCAGTAGCGAATAATCAGACTCCGGTCGCTGCCATCTCACTTGACGCCGAAAAGGCATTTGATATGGTAGAATGGGATTATCTTTTTAAGATTTTGGAAATATACGGGTTTGGGAATACTTTTATTGGATGGATTAAGTTACTTTATAGACACTCGGTAGCGGTGAAACAAACAAATTGATTAATTTCAGATTATTTTACTCTGGATAGGGGCACCCGGCAGGGTTGCCCTCCCCATTATTGTTCTGTCTTGCCCTGGAACCATTAGCAGCTATGATAAGAAAGGAAGATGATTTTCCAGGGGTGGTGGCGGGAGGTATGGCGCATAAGCTTTTGCTTTATGCATATGATATTTTATTATTCGGGGTCGGAGACGAATAAAGTATTTGGGTATTTTATTCGCAGCAAATTTGTGTGATTTAGTTAGATATAATTTTGCCCCTTTAATAAAAAGGTTTTCGAGCGATGTGGGTACGTGGGCTTCATTACATTTATCGATGATTGGGAAGGTTAATGTTATTAAAATGAATTGTATTCCAAAATTCAACTACCTGCTACAGTCTCTCCCTATAGATGTACCCCTCTTTTATTTCAAGCAATTTGATAGCATAGCAAAGTCCTTCATTTGGAATGGTAAATGTCCCAGATTACATTTCAGTAAGCTGCATAGGCCGATTGACAAAGGTGGGTTAGGCCTACCCAAGATTTTGTTTTATTATTATGCATTCGGTCTCATTGGTCGCTTCCACCAGAGAGAGCCCCTCCCTGGTTTTGTATTGAATGGAAGTACTTGCCCGTATTTCGCCATTGTAAAGCCTTTCTATCAAACTAACCGGAGAAGTTAAGTTACACCCCATTATCTCGCATTCGCACTCAGTATGGACAAAAGTGTCCAGAGTGTTTAATTCAGACATTTATTTAAATGTTGCCTCGAGCATATGGCTGAACCCAAAATTATGTATTAATAAGTTCCCTTTCTGCTGGTGAGAGTGGATTGTGAGGGGGGGTTGCTACACTCGGTATCCTATATGAGAGTGGAGTGTTGAGATCCTTTGAAAATTTGGTTCAACATTTTGGGATCTCAGTTTTTTAGGTATTTACAGCTGCGCCACCTGCTCTGTATTATTTTTGGGAGTAGCATACACCCCACTATATCGGCAGACACTCTGGGAGTGGTGATTACTGCTTTTGGAAAAGGTCATGAGGCATCCGTGTATTACTCCCTGCTAATTCAGAGTCTGGGGGATGGAGCTTCCATCTTTCTATCAAAAGATTATGGGAGAAAGATTTAAACTTGGTATTGGAGGAGGGAGTGTGGGCTAGGATTTGCAAGGGTGTGCAAGGGTGTGCCTTATGCAATTCAAAATTTTACATAAATTCTATTGGACCCCCTCTAGATTGTATAGGCTTGGTCTTAAAGGAATAGTTCACCCAAAAATGAAAATTTGCTGATAATTTACTCAGCCTCAGGCCATCCAAGATGTATCCGAGTTTCTTTCAACGTCAAAACAGAATTTAAGATTTTTAGGATTTCATTTCAGGCCTCCTCCTTTAAACAATGCAAGTGAATGTACTCCTTTTTTTGACAGTCCAGTCCAAAATGCAGATTTAGGGTGCATCAAAATTATCCACACGACTCCACTCAAAAAATTAAGTTCTTCTGAACCCAAACAATTGATTATTTTTTTAGAAACAAAACAATACTTTTTATATACAGATGTTCGCTTCCGTACATCTCTGTGACGTGCGTTACGCGTCACGTGGAGGAGGCGGCAGGAAATGGGGGTTAAGTATTGATTCAGTTTGTATATGTTTTGCTTTTCATTGTTTAATATATGAATCAATAAAAAAAAAAGTTAATCATAAAAAAGAAGCTTCCTTTGTCAGCAGCCAACAGAACATCCGCTGTGGCCACAGTGGCATTGCCCAAATGTCTCTTCTGACCAAAGGCAGAAGCTGGCTAAATGCTTCAAATATTTCAGTGGGAGAGTTTGCCTTGTGCTGTATGTTCCCTGGAATAACATCACTATCTAAATATTTGAGGGAGATGTTTCAGTGATATGCAGGCAACTGACTTATAAATCTAGAAAAATTAATGCATTCCTAGGCTTTGAGAGGCTGTCAAAAAAGTTCATAAGAGCTGAGGCTTAATACTTCACAATAAAAAGGCCACTAGATTCATGATAAGATATACATTTCATCTAGTACGTTTGCATTTGGGAATGTGAGAGGGATCTGTGACGTCAATAGGAAAGTGTGAAGTGCGTTTTTATTTTTCGGTTAAAGACTACATAGTCTAGATGCTAAATTAGATGCCCCTCCACCCCCACCCCTTTTCCTTCTTCCCAGTTTTTTACTGTCCTGTTATTCTGCTTATAGTAAAATAAGTCAATTGAAGTGGGTGTAACTTTGTTACTGTATTTGGTATTCATGTATGTTATCTATACTGCTTACCCAGGAATGTTTGCCTCTTTTTTTATTATTACTATTATTATTGTAGTGTTAACTTTTTTTAACCTTTTTTCTATTCTCTGTAATATTTGGTCTGTGCAGTTCTTCTTAAAAGTTTGTTTCATTTTCTGTCTTTTAAAATTGAAATAAAAATGTTAATTAAAAAAAGTTTAGACAGTTTTTATTGTATTTTTTTTAGAATGTACACTGAATCGTAGACCAGGGGCCAAATTCTTGAAAAATTCTTAAGAATAAAAAAAACCGTCTTACCAGTAACTACTCTTTTCTTCTAATTTTCTAACCTAAAAAAAACTATAGTTAAATTAAGTTTCTAACTCTAAAAAAGTTATAAATATTTTGTATTCCCAAAAAGACTTTCTTATCTTTCTTTCTTAACCCCTCAACAACACCTCAGCTGTTTTCAAGAAACTGTAGCTTTTCCAGTAGCAAGCTACTTTTCCCAAAACATACAACGTTTTGTCACGTTGTTGCACATACAGCCTTACAGTCGAGCAAATTGGATTAACTGATAAAGTAATCAAACATGTAAGCATTAGGAAATCTGATTCATTGTCAAAAAAAAATTTCGTTTATATATAAAAAAGTTCTTAGGACAAATTATAAGTTCACAAGAAGGTATCTAGCTCTAAACGTTGACCGTTTAAGAAAAAATAAAATACACTGGCGGCCAAAAGTTTGGAATAATGTCAGATTTTGCTGTTATGGAAAGAAATTGGTACTTTTATTCACCAAAGTGGCATTCAGCTGATCACAATGTATAGTCAGGACATTAATAATGTGAAAAATTACTATTACAATTTGAAAAAAAAAATTCAGAACTACTTCAAAGAGTTCTCATCAAAAAATCCTCCACGTGCAGCAATTACAGCTTTGCAGATCCTTGGCATTCTAGCTGTCAGTTTGTCCAGATACTCATGTGACATTTCACCCCACACTTCCTGTAGCACTTGCCATAGATGTGGCTGTCTTGTTGGGCACTTCTCACACACCTTACAGTCTAGCTGATCCCACAAAAGCTCAATGGGGTTAAGATCCATAACACTCTTTTCCAATTATCTGTTGTCCAATGTCTGTGTTTCTTTGCCCACTCTAACCTTTTCTTTTTGATTTCTGTTTCAAAAGTGGCTTTTTCTTTGCAATTCTTCCCATAAGGCCTGCACCCCTGAGTCTTCTCTTTACTGTTGTACATGAAACTGGTGTTGAGCGGGTAGAATTCAATGAAGCTGTCAGCTGAGGACATGTGAGGCGTCTGTTTCTCAAACTAGAGACTCTGATGTACTTATCCTCTTGTTTAGTTGTACATCTGGCCTTCCACATCTCTTTCTGTCCCTGTTAGAGTCAGTTGTCCTTTGTCTTTGAAGACTGTAGTGTACACCTTTGTATGAAATCTTCAGTTTTTTGGCAATTTCAAGCATTGTATAGCCTTCATTCCTCAAAACAATGATTGACTGACGAGTTTCTAGAGAAAGCTGTTTCTTTTTTGCCATTTTTGACCTAATATTGACCTTAAGACATGCCAGTCTATTGCATACTGTGGCAACTCAAAAACAAACACAAAGACAATGTTAAGCTTCATTTAACGAACCAAAATAGCTTTCAAGTGTGATTTTCTAGTACCAAATTAGCAATTTAGCATGATTACTCAAAGATAAAGTGTTTGAGTGATGGCTGCTGGAAATGGGGCCTGTCAAGATTTGATCAAAAATGACTTTTTTCAAATAGTGATGGTGCTGTTTTTTACATCAGTATGTCCTGACTATACTTTGTGATCAGTTGAATGCCACTTTGGTGAATTAAAGTACCAATTTCCTTCTGAAACAGCAAAATCTGTACATTATTCCAAACTTTTGGCCACCAGTGTATATATATATATATAAAAGACTTTTTAAGAATGTTCTTATATATATATATATATATATATATATATATATATATATATATATATATAAGAACATTCTTAAAAAGTCTTTTTGGGAATGCAAAATATCCGTAGCTATTTTAAAGTTAGAAAATAAGACAAAAATTGTAGTTAAGAAGAATTTTATTCATAAGAAAAAAAAAAATTCTTGTTGCACTTTAATCTGTTTTGAATACTATTCTGATGCTAGTGAAACTTTGTAATATGGCACTTTTTCATACCACTGTCTCCTTAAGATGATTCGCATATGTTTTCCTCTTTTGTAAGTCGCTTTGGATAAAAGCGTCTGCCAAATGAATAAATGTAAATAAGAATGTTTTGTGAATCTGGCCCATGATTCTGATGTTTTATTTTATTTTTTTATATTGCTCTATTAAATAATTTAATTAGCTACTTTTCCTTCGTAACTTGCAGTAAAAATTACCTTGACTGTAATTTAACTGTTTTGAAAATGAGTTTGTAAGCTACAATTTATAGCAATACCCATACTGAAACCAAAGGTCTTGATTGGTGTCATTTACTGCCCTCTCTGCCTCAAACCAATAGACTTGCATTATCAGTGGCCTGTGCCCAGCTGGCAGGACTGTATCTTTCCTCTATACTCCAGAGATTGTGTTCATTAAACAAACCCCAGGAGGGGCCGGCGGCATAGTTTTGCATTAGGCACTTTGTTCACTGGAAAAAAAAAAAAACAGCTGGATTGTGTTTTTTCGCAGACTATATATAGCCTTACCTCTAAATGTGAACCACCTGTGCTGGACTAAGACAAAATTTCCCGAAGCTGGCGGAGGGATGTGGCAGCAGGGCTGGTAACACTTGCACCAAATGCCAATTTTAAATGAACTTTCAGCAGGAAAGCATTACAGGTCAATTACTTGCCCAGGAAAAGACAAAATAACAAAATGCTGACACTGTATATGTTTATTACAGAATGATTACAGAATGTTTATTAAGTATGATCAACCGCATCTCTACATTAGGGGAAAGTGGGGCTAAGCCCCGCCAGAGGTGGCGCTGTTGTGCAAATTGCACGGCATCATCATAAATGTATTTTAAGATATAATAAATTTTCTGTAACTTAAAAGTGTTTTATGTCCATTATACAAGAAAAAAGTATATATTCTTTTGAGAAATTCTGTTATTGTTAAGGTATGTTACGTAAAAGCCATTTAATCGTACTCATTTGCTATGCATGGGGCTAGCCCTTCATCCTCAATGTTAATCAATGGAAATCTGGAGAACATCATGCTCATGTGCAATGAGCGTTCAATGATGGCCTGAGGGGCTAGTTTGCCTTTGCCCCTGAGCCTATCAAAAGCTTTGATCATATTTATGTCAGCTGTTGACATGAGCATCGGAATGCAGACCTGCGTAGTGAACTTCATTGATATGTTTTAGTTAAGCACCATTCATCATTTCACTGAACTGTATGCCATTGCGTTGAGGTGTTGTGTTGTTGGTGCATTGGTTTGTATTAGATATCAATGACTGCTAAATATTGTGAGTCTGTTATTTTGATTAGTTTTGTTATGCTGTTCATTCGAGTTAGTGAGATAATATGCACACCCTTTGACGATTTGCTTATTTATGGTTTACTTTCACGGTCACTTGAGCTTTTTTTGATGTGGATGTGCACGTCTTAGTGGTGTTTTGTGCTGAGATTAAATTATTAGGGATGTTTATTTGGTATCATGTTCAGAGGTTGCCCAAAATATTTATTTATTTGTCACTCTCTGTAAAATTTCTGTCATGGTCTATTTTTATCAGTCATACTTGTTTTCATTTTATAAGTACTAAGGCATTGAGGGGCATAGTATATATTATAATGGCACATACATGACAGTAGATATGCTTTTATGTATTTTAAATATTGTTTGTGTCCAGTCAGATACATGAAATCAGATACCCTCTACCCAAAATCTAAACACAAAAGAGACACACAATACCAGGTGTAAATGATGATGGTGCCAGTTAATACGCATCTAATACGCATATTAATACCAAGGAATAAACATGGCACATGCACAGTGGGAATGTGAGGGACAAAGAGTGTCAATACTGATGCACTAGGTTAAAATATTTTTCTTGTTTCTTTTTTATCTGTCAAAACGACAGACAAAATTTGGAATTATTTGTCAGTGTTTCAAAGATCAGTCAAATAATTGATTAAGTGATTGTTTGTGCCCCACACTAAATAATGACCCTGATATGCCACTGAGTATGATAATATATTGTGATTACACTGTCAGTGTCAGTATGTATCATATATAACACACGGCTGCTAAGGTGTTCTGGGTGGTTGCTAAGGCATTATTTGGTGGTTGCCTACTGCCCAAAATTAAATAAGCCCATCCCCAAGTCTCTTTGATATTCTGATCCCTAGATATGGCTTGGGTGCCTTCTACAATGTAAGTCCATTGGATTTTTTCCCAGTTTTATCATGTGCCTGGCGAAAATCTCAAGTCTGATTGCTTAGAAAAGTATTATCACACGTCATTTCAACAACCAGAATGATTTGAGTTATCAATCATATCTGCACTACAAACAGTCCAGGACAAGTTACAAGCCAAAGTTTATATCTTAGGCTTAGGGGATTGTTCAAATTCCTAACCCAAAGTGTAAGCAACATTAATGTAGCAACCCAGTCTCATGAAAATTTGTACATATTTTAAGAGTTGGCTATTTCGTATGATTTTGTACGAGTTCGTTCATATAAATTTGTACGATTTCATCACGTGCAAATGCCCGGATGTCTAATGTGGAAGTAAGCGCGTGTTTCACGCACGAGGCGTTAAGGACATGCTTATTAAAATGATGCCCTTACCCAAACCCCTTATCTAAACCTAACCAATCAGTAGAGTGTGTAAACATGACAGGAAGCTGTTGTGTGTGACAGAAGCAAGTAATTGTCACATATTAGATGGAAACGATGTCCAGCGATGTCACTGGTTGTAGTGAAAGTCGTACGAATTCATACAAGTGCAGTTGTACGATATCATATGAATTAGACAAATTTAGAAAAGTCGTATGAATCCTACTTGATGAGATTTTCCAAGCTAAGCAGATTGTACTTAATTTAAAATGTGACATTGATGAAAACTAATTGGTTTCTTAACTAGAATTTTAAGTGCTTGTTTGTATAATGATGCTTGTCGCTCCTCCTGTTTGAGCTTTATTTTGGATGGTAAATATTGTATCTTATTACAAGGCTCTCTCTGCTTGATTCTGATTGGTCAGTCATAACATTCAGCAATAAATATTTCTGAATAATGACTGTTGTCCTTTGCAAAACTCCAACCAGGTCTCAGAATCACATTACTATACCTATGTATCTAGGTAACAACTCGAGAAGATGTCACTGTGTTAAATTAAGTATTAAAGTTTGTCTCTTTGGATTTACCACGAAAACTTGCCATGCACAGAACAATACTTGTGTTTGTCTCCCGCAGATGTACTGAATGTGCAATGATGTGATGAATATTAGCGTTTGTCTGCAGCGAGCCCGCGGATGCATTGCGAGAGATGTGAAGAATGTGAGCTGCACTCTGAAGGCGGTGTATTTGGACACAAGCAGGTAGGAGAAATGCATTATACCATAATAATTGCGATCGGGAGCCTGCAAAGACACAAGCAGTTCACTTCCGTGATTTGGTACGATTGTGTTCATATCAGCAGTGAACCATACTGGAGTTCACATGAACCGTACCCGAGACCACCTTTTTAAGCGGACCCGGGCGCAGTTCGCGGCACTATCAAATGATAGAGCATCGCACTTGTGATGTAAAGGACCAGGGTACTAGTCCCAAAGAGTTCTTGAGTCGACATGTGGGTTGAAAGTGTCATAGGAGCACCAAAAAATTATGTGATTGCTTCTGCAAATATGTTGTTCGCCTCACATTCGCATTTTCAGGCATTATCAGTTAGGTTTAGGTTTAAGGTTTAGGGTAGAGAGGTAGGATTTTTTTACTTTAAAATATAAATTGAAGACTAACTTTAAAAAGTGTAATCTGTTTGGGTAAAAAAACAATTATCTGGCATTTCACCTCGAAACTGCTGCAATACGTGTAAGGAGTTACATAACTGACCTAGATTATGCAAATGCAGCTTGGCTTCATCCAGCATGTATACATGTTAATCAGACCATAATTGGCTTCAGCGTTGTGCATACATTCCGAAAGACAGACGTGATGAGTAACATCTTATGGCAGCGAGGGTGTGGTCAAGCGTCCGTCCGGAGAGAGAGAAAGCGGTAAGGGCGCTTGCACCTGAGCTAGATTATGTCTATCACCTGTCTCTAATTCCAGTGAGCATGGGGAGAGTGGCATATAAGCAGCCACACCACCAGCAGAGAGGGAGAGATAGTCTGGGACAAGAGTCTCACGGTGAAGCTACTGAGAATTGTGATAAAGACTGTGTGATGATTAAGAGACTGTGACTAGGAGCCTGTGATGCTAAAGAGTTTGTGAAGCTGAAGAAGCTGAAGTTGTGACTGTGTTAACCCAAAGTTTGTGATTAAAAGCTCACCTGAGACCTGAAGCACCCTGTCCCAGTGTCCTCCTTCCCTCATTCTGAGTGTTTTCGCTTTCACATCTATTGAACTAATTCAATTAAGGATTGTGTTGTCTATACTTGGACAGACAGATGAGAACTGTAGCTCGACAATGCAAAAACCTGCTTTAGCTCGATTATAACGGCACATGTGAACATACTGATTGTGTAACTGACCACTCAGGAAGGTAACCTATGTTTCCGAAATAGCTGTGCTTGTGTTCTGTCTCTCTGCAGTCTATTTAAGTATGCTACTAAAATTCGAACTCCAATCAATATTTCATGTCAATTTAAGTATTTGGTAAGCAGCTGTGTAATAAACAATGTAATGTACATTTAGATGGTTATTATTGCAAAACAAACCCCTTTAGGGTGATGCATGTCCCTGACGTAACTGCTTGTGCAATAATGACCAGCTGACAGTTAATTTTCCCTTACAATTTATTTTTCTCTAAGACACACTATTATTTAGCTAAAATCATTATATTTTGTGTAGCTGTGTCAAAAGAGAGGGAGCAAACCAGGACTGGTGGAAGAAAACCAAAATATACGGTTCCAAGTCGAGTGCTTAGCAGCAATTAGCAATGTAAAAATGGATCCTTTGAACAAGTAAATGAGTGTTTATAACAGCATCCCAGAAACAGGGACCCCACACACTGATGGGTGAGTCATGTTTGCTTGGCAGTTTAGTAATCTTATTACATGCCTAACAGGTCATTTATTTTTTTTATTTTAGTAACTACACAGTAACATTATTACTGTTGGAAGGACATAAAACTTTATTTATAGCCCTTCACATTCCATTCACTATTCACCCTCGTTTAAGTTAGTTTTGATTATAGACCTTGCACTCATGAGTTTTTGATCAGGTTGACTGACGCTGGCGAGACTCTATCTCAGGTGTCCACTTCTGGGACTTTTGGAAAATGTTTGGCACCACAGTGAAAGCAAATTTTGGAAGTCTACCTGGTATACTTTTGTCTTAAAATAGACTGAGGTGTTACCCCCTCCCTTTCCTGCCGGCATGTTTGATGCTGGCACACATCGATGAATAGCAACTTCACTGGAAAATATGAAGAAGGAGAGAAAATAAAGTAATTTTGTGTAACTGCAGTTAACCTTCAAGCAGAGCAGTCAAGTCTTGGGAAATAAAGCATTTTGGGGTGTGATATTTTTAGAATTTAACTTTTTTCCAATTAGCAGGATATTCTAGCACAACTCAAATCCCCTTGCTGTTGTTTCTATGCTTTTTCTTTCTTAACTTTCTTAGAGGCCGTTCATACCAAACACGTTAACAGAACAAATAAAACAGAATACAGGTGTAACAATGCTGGCAAAGGCAATGATGAAGACGATGACGCTGAAGTGACAAACCCAAGTGTAGTTTATTTCCAAACGTGATAACCAGTAACCCTAACTATAAATGTGAACAAAACAAAACATAAACACGAACGACTTAACTAAACTTAACTTGACATGACATGACTATAGACTTGACTTGACTTAAACATAACATGACTTGAATTGACTTGACTACGGACTATGTTACATTAACAATACCTGACCGTAGACAATGGCAAATATGAGGGCTTAAATACAAGGACATGGGTAACAGGTAAACAAGACAACCAATCACAAGACTAAACTATAAACAAGATAAGACTAAATTAACTTAAACCAATGAAAAGATAATACTAATAACAAAGTAATCAAACAATGAACCAATGAAAATAAAACACATGAAAACAAGAACAAAACACATAAACATGACATATACCCTGGCTCCCGACACACCAAAACATAAAGTTAATTAGGGAGCTGGGGGGGGGCAGTGGGGTCCTTTAGATGTGGCCTGTCGAGACAGGGCGTGGGGCACGGCCTGGTGTGACAGGGCGTGGGGCGTGGGAACAGGGCAAAGCCAATGGAAAGTGGGGCCAATGGGGATGAGTACCAAGGTGGAGCCACAGGGATGGAGGTCCCTGGTGGACAGAGGCAGGCCTGGACCGTGGAGCAGAGGCTTCCTTGTGACATGGCATGGAGCAGTCTGGGGCTTGGCTGAGACATGGCACAGAGCAGACTGAAGCTTGGCTTTGACATGGCACAGAGCAGACTCTGGCATGGTGGTGACATGGCACGGAGTAGACTCTGGCGTGGTGGTGACATGGCACGGAGCAGACTCTGGCATGGCGGTGACATGGCACAGAGCAGGCCGAGGTGTGACATGGCATGGAGCAGACTCAGGCGTGGCAGTGACATGGCATGGAGCAGACTCTGGCGTGGCGGTAACATGGCACGGAGCAAACTCTGGCATGGCGGTGACATGGCATGGAGCAGGCTGAGGCATGGCTGTGACATGGCATGGAGCAGACTCAAGCGTGGCTGTGACATGGCACGGAGCAGACTCTGGCGTGGCAGTGACATGGCACGGAGCAGGCTGAGGCGTGGCTATGACATGGCATGGAGCAGGCTGAGGCGTGACATGGCATGGAGCAGACTCAAGCATGGCTGTGACATGGCATGGAGCAGGCCGAGGCATGACGTGGCATGGAGCAGACTCAGGCATGGCAGTGACATGGCATGGAGCAGACTCAGGTGCGGTGGTGACATGGCATGGAGCAGACTCAGGCGTGGCGGTGACATGGCATGGAGCAGACTCTGGTGTGGCAGTGATATGGCATGGAGCAGGCTGAGGTGTGACATGGCATAGAGCAGACTCAAGCATGGCTGTGACATGGCATGGAGCAAGCCGAGGCATGACATGGCACAGAGCAGACTCAGGCATGGCGGTGACATGGCATGGAGCAGACTCTGGCGTGGCTGTGACATGGCCTGGAGCTGACTCGGGCGTGGCTGTGACATGGCCTGGAACTGACTCGGGCGTGGCTGCCATGACGTGGAACTCGGGCTTGGCGGCCATGACGTGGAACTCGGGCTTGGCGGCCATGACGTGGAGCAAAGTCGTGGAAGGTGGAGCCATGGGAGGCTCAAGGGACAAAGCCATGGCAGGCGGAGCCGTGGTAGGCTCGAGGAGCGAAGCCGTAGAAGGCAGAGCAATGGTAGGCTCGAGACTAAAAGTCCTGGATGACTGGGAAAAGACCTCAGTGGTCGTGGGCATGGACTGAGTCTCGGGAATGACCTCTGGGGTCGTGGGCGTAGACAGAGACTCGGGAATGACCTCTGTGGTCGTGGGCATGGACTTAGACTCGGGAACGACCTCTGTGGCCGTGGGTGTAGACAGAGACTCGGGTACAACCTCCGTGGTTGTGAGCATAGACAGAGACTTGGAAATGACCTCCATGGTCATGTACATGGGCAGAGACTCGGAGACGACCTCTGTGGTCGTGAACATGGGCAGAGACTTGGAAACGGAAGCCTTTCTCCTCCTCCGGGAGGCCGAAGTTGGCAACGCAGGCTCTGGGACGGACGAGGCTGGCAATGCTGGCTCTGGGACAGACGAAGGTTCCAGCTCGCTGGCCGTGGCAGGCGTGGGCGTTGGCTCGTTGGCAGTGGCAGGCATGGGTGTTGGCTTGTTGGCCGTCTCCCCTACGGTGAATGGTGAACCACCCATCAATAGGGCAAGGTCGATATACCAAGCAAGGCCATCGGCACACTGACCGTCAGGCATCAACGAGGAAATCGGCTCATTAAGCCTGAAACGAAAACAGTCATTGAGGGCCACCTCATTAAAATCCACCCTGCAGGCCAGAGTGCAGAATTCCTCCATATACTCCTCCAGGGGATGACACCCCTGGCGTAGACAAAGGAGCTGAACTACTTGGTTCATTATGGGTGGTCAAGTATTCTGTAACGATGCTGGCAAAAACAATGATGAAGACGATGACGATGAAGTGACAACCCCAAGTGCAGTTTATTTCCAAACGTGATAACCAGTAACCCTAACTATAAATGTGAACAAAACAAAACATAAACATGAACGACTTGACATGACATGACTATAGACTTGACTTAACTTAAACATAACATGACTTGACTTGACTTGACTATGGACTACATTACATTAACAATACCTGATCCTAGACAATGGCAAACATGAGGGCTTAAATACAAGGACATGGGTAACAGGTAAACAAGACTACCAATCATGAGACTAAACTATAAACAAGATAACAAGACTAATTGAACTTAAATCAATGAAAAGACAAGACTAATAACAAAGTAATCAAACAATGAACCAATAAAAACAAGACATATGAACAAGGGAAACACATGACAAGATCACACAAGGGAACGGGAAATCACATGACATGACAGGAACAGGAACTAAACTTGAAAATAATACACATTAAAACAAGAACAAAACATAAACATGACAGCAGGTGTCTCGACATACAGTATGTTTGAAAAAAAAAAGTTTTTTTTACTTCACACGCCATATAACAAACACTTCTGCGCAAGACACTGAAAAAACTGCAAGATGCAGTGCAACAATCAGTTACATCCATCTAGTGCATGTTTACATAGAAAAACGATTGAAAAACAGCGCAATCTGTTGCGAAAACCTTTAATTTTGGTGTCTGCAGTGTTGCTTCTAAAAGCAACTTTTCAAACTACTGCAGATAAACTACTTGACAAAATAATTAGCCAAGCTTAGAAATGTATTTTTAGAATATTTACAAAGGCCAATAGGCAAAAGACAAGATAAAGACAAATTAAAACAGACTTCAGTACAGCTATGTTTTTTTTTTTTTCAATCACTGCATGCCAGTTTCCACTATTGGCTACTTCAGTAGTTCACATGTTAATATACTCTTGAACAGAAGTAAAGGTAAACAGATTTGGCACATTGTCCATAGTGGAGGGTTCGAGACTCAACCAGAGCTCTGAACACTCCCACAGACTTTAGTTGAGTCTAGTAGTAAATAGACAAAAGGTGGAGTTGGTGTGGAGGAGGAATGTCGGAAAAATTATCACATCAGTGAGGTAAGCAGCGGTTTATATGTGCTTACTCTGGCATTGTGATTGGTCGGGTTAAATGAACATGCTTCTCCCAAACTTTGTTTGTAAAACTCCTGGTCTTCCAGGTGGGACAGAAGTGCATTGATTTAAAGCTCAATGTTAAAAAAAAAAAACATTTCATGCCTATTCCAGTGCAAACAGCACTCATGGTGCTCATATAGTCTCGCAGTCTGGTTTGGGTGGGACCCAAAATGATGTGTTTAGAGATTTTTGTCCAATCAACATTGAGCATTGCTCCATTAAAAATCAATTGTACAGGTATGTGCCATTGACTTCCAGTGAAACACAGCTTTAATAGGGCTCTCGGGGAAGTGCGTCCTGGAATCCTACACATGTATTCATGTAGATTGTCATGAATCTGTATGAAGTCCCTTGCACCTGCTGGCCAATGCTTGCCCCAATTGCCGACTTGTTTTACATAGATAAACATCATTGCTGCATTTATGATGAAGTTGTAAGGGAAGATGTGCTTCTCATTGCCACTGCTTGACATCTTTTGGAGTCAGGACTCAGGACATTGTTGTTTATAGCTCAGTTTGTTCATGTAATTATGTGGAGCAGACCATCAGTGCTCTCAATATCTAAGGGTAGCAATCAAACCAGTAGTGCCACATTTAAATGATCATGAAGTCTTAGACAAGAATGGGTAAAAAATTAGTAGCTTTGGTTTAGAAACTTCGAGACCAGGTTTGGGAATCAAGAACTAGTTCTTATCCAAAACAGTTCAACTTAAAAAAAGAAATAAATAAAATAAAAATACTGTTAACAAATGCCTTTCATTACTTGAAGGTCTATGTCCTTCCGCCAATGTGGCAGTACTTCGATACTTCTGCTCCGTTAAGCTGCTATTAAATCTACTGAACCATGGCAAAAGACATTAACAAAGATACAAGTCGTCAAATGTAGTCCAAATCAAAAATAAATGATTCTGAGATGGTTCTTTATTATGAATTGGTCAAAAATTATTACAAATCAGTTTTGAATTCGGTTTGAATCAGTTGAATCAGAAACAATTCATTCACTCATTCAGTCAGAGCAGCCACTAAATTAGCATGTGATTCACTCACTAAATCGCAAGCCATTACTTGCTTTCATGTCTGATTCTGAACCGGAAACTGTTACTGTGTTATGGCAAATTCAGCGGAATGTTCCGGGTTCAATACAAGTTAAGCTCAATCGACAGCATTTGTGGCATAATACTGATTAACACAAAAATGTATTTTGATTCGTCCCTTCTTTTCTTTAATAAAAGCAAAAATCTTGGTTCCAGTGAAGTACTTACAATGGAAGTGAATGGGGGCCAATTTTTTAACATTAAAATACTGTTTCAAAAGTATAGCCACAAGACTTCAACATTATAGGCCCTATTTTAAGAGTGCTAGCGTTAAGTGCAGCGCTATGCCATAAGTCATATGCGCAAAGTCAGTGGGCATTGCCATGAAATTTTTATATTTTCATGCAAGTAGGTTTGGCGATTAAATGCAGTTTAATTCTGAGGTTTTCTCCAGTTATCATTCCACCGTCTGCATCATTTTACATAGTCCATTCCCTCAAGAACCAGTGACATAAACCAAGACAGCACACGTGAAGCATTTCCCATGTTTCTCTTGATCATGGTATAAATACTGTATTTAATTGTTCAAAATCAAAATCGACCAGTAGAACTGAAGTGCATGCTGATACAATCACCAGGGGCTAAGATTTCGGGGGCGAAATCTTAGCCCCTGGTGATTGTATCAGCATGCACTTCAGTTCTACTGGTCGATTTTGATTTTGAAAAATTAAATACATTTATTGATACACGAAAACATTTAACCAAACATATTTCTAAATTGAAATTACACTTTAAACAAAATGAAAATATAATCAAAATAACGAAGTGGTCAAAAAATCATAGCCTGCCAATTTCAAACATTTTACTCAGTGACTTAAAAATCACTCTTCGACAACAGGTGGACAAATACCTTTAGGCCTACAAATTAGACCATAAATACAATTGCAAATTTAAACAAAATAATAATAATTGAAAATAAAACACAAATCTCATACATTTTGTTTCATATAAGACAGCTACTACAACTCTGATCGTCAGGGACATAAATTCATGTTCCACAATATTTTCAGAATTTGGAAATAAACTTTATTACCACCTACCGGTGGAATCTCCAAACTGCAAATGCTGGAACTGAGTTTAAACTTTGCGCTGAGTTAAGACGTGGTTTTCAAACATCTTAGAGCCATTTCTCAGGAAAATAGCAAATTGAGTTTTGCGCCACTTCATTAACATATGATACACCCACAGTTTGCGTGCATACACCCACAGACAGCGCAAACACTCCCACACATGGCCACTTGCGCTTTGCGCTAGCATGAAAATTGTGATTAGAATCAGCACTCTCACGAAAATAGAGCCATATATGTGTAAAAATTATTTTAGTGGGGTAAAATTGCTTACTAATCTTTTCTATGCAGATTTTTTTTTTTGAAACGGTGTATATTTTTAATGTTTATTGACTGGCCCATTCACATCCAAGTGCCTTACTTTAATCACAGTTTTTAATATTTTTAAACGAGTCAAAATTATTTTGAGTGGTAATCAACATTATGCCATAAATGCTGTTTACCTATGTGTAACTTGTATTGAACCATTAACATTCATTTAAGAATTTTCACCATAATCACACCTCACTGCAGCTCTCTGTGAATGTTTGTCTATATGCAGCAGTTGCACGCATGCACACACTGCATACATGCACAGGCAAACGTTGCATGCAAAATGCCAGATGGTAGTACTGACATTCCTGGCTCTCTCCTCTCAGAAAGACCCTGCTGGATTAAAACTTTACTGTGATTGAAAAAAAATAAGAAAAAAAATGACAAAACTTGTTCCCACATCCACCTACCCAGACAGTACCATCCACCCAGTCAGTCTATTAGGGTCAGCATGTTATGAACATTGTAAACATAAACCCCTTTAGTGCAACATGACTACATTTTATCTGATGCAATAAGTTTCATTCATTTCTGTGTGATATTTCACAGTTCAAATCTGCTATGCGATTAAGCCACTACTGTGCAACTGCTAGCAACAGAACCAAGCCAACTTTTCAAATCTATAATGTCTTCTTCTGCAGAATCCAACACTGACGTAATGTGGAAAAAGAACACAGATCCACAAATACATTAACAGGACATTTTCGCTCCGGGACTGCGATTTGACAACTTGTTGCAGACTGTGAGAATAAGTGTCGGGATTAACCCGGTCACTGCAGTGCTTCAGAGGAGGGCCAACGCACGCCACTAAGGTGCTCCACCTTTGTCAGGATACTCAGCCAAAATGAGTTAATATCTTGGAAGCTGGGGACAATTTTACCATCTGTCAGGCAAATCCGCCTGGACAAGCCAGGCTGGGGCCTCACTGTCAGGCAAATGAAAAGCTGCTACCACCAAAGACTAATTAGCGTAAATAACCACCTCCTGACCTATTCAATCCTATGTCAACTCAAGCGAAAAATTTTAAAGACAATGTTGGCAACATGCAGTTAAAACACAATCTACATTGCTCAAGTAACCATACCAAATTTTCTTTCTCTTTAGTCTATCTTATTCTTTTTAAAGGTGTAGCCAAATAACATTTCTTTGGGTTCTACTACGACCGGAATGTGTCATTAGCATTCATTAGCATTCTCATTAGAAAGAGGTTGCACTTTCACAGCTCTTACTTATGGTTAGGTCTCTTTCACAGAGACCTAACTGAGCTCACAATTATGTTTTATTTACTGTAAGAATCAACTTTGCCTGAGATGCTTCTTTTAAAATTCCTTAAAAGCAATAAAAAGATACAAAAATAAGGCAGTCGTTGACATACAGTAAGAGTACATTAAGGGCTATAAAATTAATGTGGATAGCATAGCTCAGATATTTTGGTCTGATGAATTTGATGAGAAATGTTTTGTTTATTGAAATCTATGACTTTAGAATGCAGACTTTGGTGTCTGAGCAAACCTCAACACAGTTTGAGACACGGTTGAGATCTCTTAACAGCAAGGTCTAGAGAAAATTCTGAAGCAGGAGACTTAAGCACAAGTTTACTCTCCATTTATTCTCATTGCTTTTCAAATCAAATCAAAAATCACATTTACTGTCACATAGCCATATACACAAGTGCAATGGTGTGTGAAATTCTTGGGTGCAGTTCCGATCAACATAGCAGTCGTGACAGTGATGAGACATATACCAATTTACAATAACATCAGATTAACACAACACAATTTAAAGTCTAATATACACATAATTACACACAACACAATATACAAATAATAACATACACTGTACAGTATACAATACGCACAATATAGATACACATTATTCAATAAAAATAAAAAAGTATATATAGTACTATATATAGAATGTACAGTAGGTTGTATTGTACTGTACTGACATTCAGGCTGTCGGTTGATAGTAAGTTGTTAAGAGAGAATATATATAATAATAATACAATTTATGACAGTCCGGTGTGAGATATAAGAGTAGGAGTAATAAAGTGCAGTGCTGATGTATTTTGATCGTGGGAGATCAAGAGTACAAGAGTCTGATTGCTTGGGGGAAGAAGCTATCATGGAGTCGGCTGGTGCGAGTCCTGATGCTGCGATACCGCCTGCCTGATGGTAGCAGTGAGAACAGCCCATGGCTCGGGTGGCTGGAGACTCTGATGATCCTCCGAGCTTTTTTCATACACCGCCTTGTATATATTTCCTGGAGGGAGGGAAGCTCACCTCCGATGATGTGTCTGGCAGTTCGCACCACCCTTTGCAGTGCTTTGTGGTTGTGGGCTGTGCTATTGCCGTACCAGGCGGAGATGCAGCCAGTCAGGATGCTCTCTACAGTGCAGGTGTAGAACCGTGTGAGGATGTGGCGGTTCATTCCAAACTTCCTCAGCCATCTCAGGAAGAAGAGGCGCTGATGAGCCTTCTTCACAACGACTTCAGTGTGGATGGACCATGTGAGTTCCTCAGTGATGTGGACACCCAGGAACTTGAAGCTGCTGACTCTTTCCACTGGTGCTCCACCACAAGCTCCTTTGTCTTACTGACGTTGAGGGAGAGGTTGTGCTCCTGACACCAGTGTGTCAGAGTGTGCACCTCATTGTTTCATCATTGTCAGTGATCAGACCTACCACCGTCGTGTCATCAGCAAACTTAATGATGGCATTGGAGCTATGTGTTGCCACACAGTCATGTGTGTACAAGGAATACAAGAGTGGGCTGAGAACACAGCCCTGTGGGGCTCCAGTGTTGAGGGTCAGTGATAAGATGTTACTGCCCATTCTAACCACCTGGCATCTGCATGACAGGAAGTCCTGGATCCAGCTGCACAGTGAGCTGTTTAAGCCCAGAGCCCGGAGTTTCTCATCAAGCTTGGAGGGCACTATGGTGTTGAATGCTGAGCTGTAGTCTACAAACAGCATTCTCACATAAGTGTTCTTTTTTTCCAGGTGGGAGAGAGCAGTGTGTAGTGTAGATGCAATGGCATCATCGGTGGAGCGGTTGTTGCGGTAAGCAAACTGCAATGGGTCAAGAGAGAGAGAGGCAGCACAGAGCAGATGTAATCTCTGATTAGTCTCTCAAAACATTTGCTGATGATGGGGGTCAGAGCAACAGGACGCCAGTCATTTAAGCAAGTTATTTTTGATTGCTTTGGAACAGGCACAATGGTGGATGTTTTAAAGCATGTGGGGACCACAGACAAAGAGAGGGAAAGGTTGAAAATGTCTGTAAAAACACCAGCCAGCTGGTTCGCTCACGCTCTGATGACATGGCCAGGAATGCCATCTGGGCCCACGGCTTTGCGGATATTCACCCGTCGGAAGGATCGGGTTACATCCGCTACAGAGATGGAGAGTGAACTAACCTCTGTAGCTTCGGCCGCGAGAGCTCTCTCCACGAGGGCAGTGTTCATTACCTCAAAACGAGCATAAAAAGTATTTAGCTCAACCGGGAGAGAGGCAGCAGTGTTCATGGCGGAGTTTTATTCCGTGATGATGTTAATTCCCTGCCACTTGCTTCTAGAGTTGGTGGTATTAAACTGTCCTTCAATCTTGTTCCTGCACTGGCGTTTTGCTGTTCTGATAGTTTTTCAGAGGGCATAACTTGCTTGTTTATGCTCCTCCGCATTCCTGGAATTGAAAGCGGAGGTCCGCACATTAAGTGCCGTGCGAACATCGCTATTTATCCATGGCTTCTGGTTCGGATAGATCCGTGTTGTTCTGGTCGGAACAACGTCCTCCACGCCCTTTTTGATGAAACATATTACGCTATCAGCGTAAAGCTCGATGTCGTCATCAGAGGCGGACCGGAACATCTCCCAGTCCGTGTGATCAAAACAGTCCTGTAGCGTAGAGTCTGATTGGTCCGACCAGCACTGGATCATTCTGAGGGTGGGTGCTTCCTGTTTCAGTTTCTGCTTGTAAGCGGGCAGAAGCAGAATGGAAGAGTGGTCCGATTTGCCAAATGGTGGGCGGGGGAGTGATTTGTAGCCATCCCGGAAGGGAGAGTAGCATTGGTCCAAAACCCGGTCCCCTCTTGTGTTGAAACTAATGTGCTGGTGGTATTTTGGTGCGATTGATTTGAAACTGGCTTTATTAAAGTCCCTGGTCACAATGAACATGGCCTCAGGGTGCACAGTTTCCTGCTCACTTATACTCCCATACAGTTCCTTGATTGCCTGGTCTGTGTCGGCTTGTGGGGGAATGTACACAGCTGTGATAATGACCGCTGTAAATTCCCTCGGTAGCCAGAATGGTCGACACAGAAGCATGAGAAATTCCGGATCAGGAGAGCAGAAAGACTTGATAGAATGTACGTTCCTCTGATCACACCAGGATTTGTTGATCATAAAACATACACCACCACCTCTGCTTTTACCTGAGAGGTCTTTCGCTCTGTCTGCTCGGTGCACGGAGAACCCCGCGGGTTCAATGGCTGAGTCTGGAATAATGCAGCAGTCCCTCGTCTCTCGTTGGAAAGAGATCCGCGCTTTCAGCTCGCAGAGCTTGTTATCCAGAGACTGAAAATTTGCCAGTACAATACTGGGTAGCGGGGGTCAATTTGCGCGGCTTCTTACTCTGATGAGAACGCCGTCTCTGTTTCCCCTTTTCCTCCTGCGTTTCCGCGGCCGGGCAGCCCAGACAAAGGGCTCCGCTTACGTGTTTGTAAACAGCGGGTCGGCATTGACGAATTTGAAGTCCGGTTTACAGTGTGAAATTGCTGAACCAGTGTCCAAAAGTGTTTGTCTGTCGTAGACAATAAGGCAGACAACATCCAAGACAAAAAACATAAGAATTGTGAACAAAACAAACAAAACACTGCCATGTTGTTTCGGAGCTCGCAATGCAGCAGCCATACTCGGCGCCATCTTGAGGGTTAAAAAGGAATATGTCAAGGATTTGTGATTTTTCTTTTATATAAGAAGTCCAATGTGCTATACGTCTTAATCCTCCACTATTCACAACATAAGACACAGGCCCTTTCAAGTAAACATGGAATAAAAATTGACCCTATGTACTTTCTTAATGCAAGTTCCAGGTGTTATTGGTCCTGATTCATCAATGCATGTTATTCAAAATAAAAAGAAAAGTTTGTCTTTGTAGTTTTTTATCAAAATGTAGTAACTTCCTTCTAAAATGACTTTCCTTTTTGGTTGATGCCACAAATTCCTCTTAATTTTCAATCCTTCCACTCCAACCATTTGTCTTCTTTCTGGTATTTAACGCCCACTTTTCACAATCCAATCAATTGTTAATGGGTAAAATCCAACCTGGTCTCAAGACAAGTCATAATAATTAGTACGAGATGGTGAAATCATAAGATATTTTACTAGTTGTCTCGTACAAATTCCATAGAGAAAAATAAATAAACCAACAAATAATACCCAACCATGACTCTGTTAACCAAACCCCAAACCTAACCATGATTTTAATAGGAAATTCACTGGTGTGTATAATGGAAGAAAGAGAAATATCTGGGTTTTGAAGAGGCGTTCTTACGATTCTTCTTACCGTAAAATCTACCATAAACCATGATTTTAAAAGAAAAATATCGTTGTTTGTTTCATCAGCATTTGGAACAAGACGATGGAAGTATATTACACATAATTATAGGTGATATAATATTATAGGTGATTGACATACTACATCATTTGTATTGCATAAATAAATATGGAATGAGTAAGCGAATTTGTTCACTAACGTTGCCTTCCTAAATAAAGTGTTGGATAGGAGGCGCACTAAAATTTGAGGCCTGTATTGTATGGATTTGTAATACTGATTCGTTGGTCTCTTTGGAAATAAAAGTCGTACCTTATCGCACAAGCCAAGTTATATGATATCTTATGATTTCAACATCTTGTGATATTTATTACGAGTTGTCATGAGACTATGTTGGTAAAATCAAGACCCACCTAATATTTTGTCCTGTTAATTGTCTAGTTTCACTTAGAAATATGTATTATAATGTCCAGTGTTTCACCTTGTGTATTCTCGTATTGTACAATGTCTTCTACATTCCACGATGTTAGAGTACTAAATAGCAATATATTTGTGTTCTAAATACAGGGGAAATGCACATTTACTGCCTAATTACCAATGCCTGAGGAAAGTCAGAGACATAAAGGCTTTCCAAAAATACAAAAAGCGTCTTTTGTGGCTGATTAATTCTTCACATGCACCCTGCCTCAGGTAAGACATAATAGGGCCTGTCACAGCTCCAGCAGGGTAATTGCAGGTTGGAGGCTCTTCTTCCCTAAACAGATAGTGACTGGAGAGCTTTACCACATGTTTCATCCTAATCACTGTCTCCACACAGACCCTCATCCCACTTGGAGACTTATTGTCATTGCTAGATGCACAGAGAGTGGTGGAAGTGGTGAAAATGGAGACATTAAGAAGCAACACAACAAATCAACTTCCTATCTGAAATTTGAAAGAGGAAGACATGCAAAACCATTCATTTAGCCCTGTGGTTCTCTACTGGTGGGTCACTGGTAATAAAATGCAACTAAGCATATAATCAAGAATAGTTATGATAGCAAAATAAATAGGCTTATTGAATTAAGAAAAATAAAACGCTTCCCTGATCTTTGACATGTGTTCAATTCCCAAGGAGCTCATGGACTGATGAATTGTATATAAATGTATACTGCACAATGCACTGTAAGTCGTTTTGGGTAAGTGTCTGCCAAAAGCTAAACTGTAAATTGTTGTTGATGTCAAAGGCAGTGTGTCCAATACCATTTTTCTGAAAATCTGTGTTATTTTTTTTTTTTTTTTTACTGTACTTAGAATCCATACACATTTTCCACAATTTTTCAAAGTGTTTTCTGTGCAATCGTTTGTGGAGACTGCTGTACCATTATCTGGTGTCACTTGATGGAATCCAGCCAAAACAACAAGAACAAAGAAACATAGGTTAAAGGAAATACAACCCAGATTACAATAGATTCAGCTAAACAAGGTTTATACTTTTATACATGAAACCCATTAAACTGCAGTAAAATTGATTGATTGCATTTTCTGGAACATGTACCATACACACATGAAATGGCTTTTCGTCTTTATCTGTTTTGCTACTATTCACACATTGCCACCAAAATGACATTTAACTCTTTGATGTCATTTTCCAGAAATGTAAACTTTTAGTTTGAAAACATGCCAAGGCATGACTTATTTTTATCTGAATGTACATGGTCTAAAATGTTGTTGATATTTTTGTTTTTCTGTTAGATGTTTAGATTTACTACTGATTCAAATGGAACTGATGAACTATATGGAACAAAATATTATCGCTAGCATCTGACGGCAGAGACACTACCTGTGGATAAAATGTAACATCAATGCGAATTAATTGCATCATCTCCGTCAGAACTTTGTGACTGGCCCACAGCAGATTTCTTACTGTGTGTCACGAGTCCTAACCTTGAACAAGCTCAAACCGTTAATCTTTGTGTACACATAGCATCAAAACGAAAATTTGCCAGTAATGTTGAAACTTCTCAATCTGGAAACTATATAGAACTTACTTATCGTTATTGCCCAACGGGTCCTCTTCACACATGACATCTAAATTGTGTTATATTTAAGGAAAAGGCTGTATGTATGAAAGCGACTATTGACTGCTAAAAGCATGAAACTGTTGAAATTCAAGAGATGCTTAGAAACCAAACACTCAGTAATTTTGCATATTGTTGGGTCTGCAGTTCATGGTTATATTAATACATTTCAATGTTTAATTTTAAGTGTGAAGTACACTGGCGGCCAAAAGTTTGGAATAATGTACATATTTAGCTGTTTCGGAAGGAAATTGGTACTTTAATTCACCAAAGTGGCATTCAACTGATCACAAAGTATAGTCAGGACATTACTAATGTAAAAAACAGCACCATCACAATTTAAAAAAAGTAATTTTTGATCAAATCTAGACAGGCCCCATTTCTAGCAGCCATCACTCCAACACCTTATCTTTGAGTAATCATGCTAAATTGCTAATTTGGTACTAGAAAATCACTTGCTATTATATCAAACACAGTTGAAAGCTATTTGGTTTATTAAATTAAGCTTAACATTGTCTTTGTGTTTGTTTTTGAGTTGCCACAGTATGCAATAGACTGGCATGTCTTAAGGAAAATATTAGGAAAAAAAAAAATGAAACCGTTTTCTCTAGAAACTCAGTCAATCATTGTTTTGAGGAATGAAGGCTATACAATGCTTGAAATTGCCAAAAAAAAAAAAAAAACTGAAGATTTCATACAAAGATGTATGCAATAGTCTTCAAAGATAAAGGACAGGTGGCTCTAACAAGGGCAGAAAGTGATGTGGAAGGCCAGATGTACAACTAAATAAGAGGATAAGTACGTCAGAGTCTCTAGTTTGAGAAATAGACGTCTCACATGTCCTCAGCTGACAGCTTCATTCATTGAATTCTACCCGCTCAACACCAGTTTCATGTACAACAGTAAAGAGAAGACTCAGGGGCGCAGGCCTTATGGGAAGAATTGCAAAGAAAAAGCCACTATTGAAACAAAAAACAAAAAAAAAATGTTAGAGTGGGCAAAGAAACACAGACATTGGACAACAGATAATTGGAAAAGAGTGTTATGGATCTTAACCTCATTGAGATTTTGTGGGATCAGTTAGACTGTAAGGTGCGTGAGAAGTGCCCGACAAGTGCTACAGGAAGCATGGGGTGAAATGTCACCTGAGTATCTGGACAATCTGACAGCTAGAACGCCAAGGATCTGCAAAGCTGTCATTGCTGCACATGGAGGATTTGTTGATGACTCTTTGAAGTAGTTTAAGAAGTTCTGAAAAAAATGTTATTAATGTCCTGACTATAAATGGTGTAGTACCAAAGTACCAATTTCTTTCCATAAGAGCAAAATCTGTACATTATTCCAAACTTTTGGCCGCCAGTGTGTATAATTTCTGCGCTCTAGCCTCACCAAACGGAATTGCAAAATAAAGAAGGTTTCCTGAACAATTTTGCTGTGTCGGGCGCGTCAGGATGCTCGACAAAAATGATCAATGTTTTCAAAAAACTACAGAGCCACACTGTTTACACTATGAATGGCTCATTAGTTGTCTCCGCATATTAAGCTAGAATACGAGTAAGTATTTTAACACAAAAAATATAACACACTTAACCTTCTGTAACTTTTGAACGATAAACATTTTTAAACTGCTTTGGAAAGCACCCACTGAGCCGAGAGTCAATGGTTGCCATAACCTCACCTCTGGCCAAACGTCAAGTATGTAAAAAGGAACATTTCACTCAATGACATGCATGGAAATGGAAAAGGCAAGAAAAGGATGAGGAGAAATAATAAAATAACGACTGAGGCCAAAACTCTTGACCATGCAGCCACACTGCTCTCATTGACTCAAACATGCAATAGGTGTGGCACAGTGGCAAAGAGCGGAAACCAAAACCAAATGGTAATAAGTTGAGATGGAGCAAGGCCTCAGTCGAGCCAACCAAACAAGGGTTGTAAATCATGCAACTGGGTGTGTTCCGTGTAAGTTCAGTACAAGCTCACACAAGTGTGCACACAGAGACACTCATCTATCGCAGACGGAGGGCCAGACACAGGAAGATGGACTCCGGCCAGGTCTTAGATGACAAGCAGTAATGGAGAGGGATGCTAACCAGTATCAGCTGCCACACTGGCACATCAACCAGGCTGCCAGTAAAACAGGAAGCTGTTGTACGATTTGTAGTCTCACACAGCCAGACCTTTGTCTAAACTACAAAAGATCTGATCAACACTGCAGATTATTCTGGCCAAGAGCTGCCCACTAAGACAGGAAGAGTTGTCGGACTGTCATGCAAAGCCATCAATTACAGTTTTGTTTTTATGTGCTGTTTAGGGGTGGGTTTATCTGAAATATGTAGATAATTGCATAATAGAGCACAACAGTCTGATTCCAGAAGTAAAAATCTCATTTTATTTATTTATTTTTTTTCTTTAAGAGGAATTGATTATTATGGGAATTTATAAATATTTAAAGACAGGTGTACTGTGACATTCTGTCATCCTTGAAAACCATGAACAATATTACAGGATCAATTGCAACAATGATAAACATGGTTTGACCAGTGACCACAATGTGTTTTGTGCAATGAATTATCATGAATGAACCCAAGATGTATTTGTTAACTTTGTTTATGAAAAAATAAATAAATAATAGTTACTCTACTGGGTCACCACTTAATGGCCAACACTCTGTCTACTGTATTTATACTTTAATGCCATGCTAAACTCTGCTTCCTATCAGAACTTTTTTTAAAGGAAATTGCCCAACCTAAATGGGTACCTCCCCAAAAGGGAAATGTTGTAGTAGGAATGTATCAAAACAAGCAGAGATTTTATTGCCATGTAAGGTACCACATCTTTTCCCTGCCAGGTAGTTTCTGTAATCGTAGAATCCATGAATTTGGCTTTTGACTGTATTATGTTCTCTTATGTTAAAAGACCATCACCCCATCCCACAACAGCTCCCTATGATTTCAATCAGACATGAATGTACCCTTCATCGGGTGTAATGTCACGGCTCATAACAGCCGACTGTCGTCACACATGCCCTGTTTTTGTTTTTTCAGGGAATGCGCCTTGAAAAGGTGCCCTCCTGTTGGCATGCCACACAATGGCTTTGTTGTTCGCTGAGTGACACGAGCCTATCTGTTACAACACAAGGCCATCTCTCATATGTCTCGCAGATGGGTCAAGCAGAGAAAATAAACTTAAAAGGATAGTTCACCCAATAAAAAATAAGTGTCTTCATTTACTCAACCTCATGTTGTTACAAACTCGTTTGACTTTCTTATGTGGAACACAAAAGGAGATGTTAGGCAGGTCACACATTTTTCGCCATCCTTCTGGCATAAAAGGAGAACAAATCTCTTTGGTGACCGGATTCAAATGGCTTGAGTCAGTCGGATGAATCAAAATCCCTGTAATCTCATGCTCCCCCTTCACAGGTGTAAAAAAAATAATAATAATAAAAAAAACTGGTCTAGAGGGAAACTAGTGAATATTCTAAATATAATAGTTAAGTTAGACTTTGTTTTTCTTGGGCAAAATCTCCTGTTGACCTCAACAGGACTTTTGAGAAAAGTATGTACTGCTGAGATATTGCATGCAGCGGTAATTAGTATCACATTAAATGAGCTCCTTCACTGAGATCCATTGCGTTTCCTTTGACATCACTGCATGGTTTGATAAGTCTCCTAATTATGGCTGCTCATTACATCACACATGGAGATTCCACCCGAAATTCGAGAAAGGTCATGAGATCAGATTTGGTTGAAATAAAAGCTACCGTAATTATGTTTTGAATGGTGACGGTTCTGGTTGGAGAGGATTCAATTGCCCTGTGGTAACAGATTGCTCCAGCAAACATGGCTACCGGGCCAAAGTAAACACACATGCTGCCCTATCATCTACTAAACAACATGCTGCATCACTTGATAAATGTTGCAGAGGCTGGGATTTATGCTCTCATTTCATGTCTCAGACACTCCATTTAGTGGCCTACTGAGAGATGAATGAACAAACAAGATTAGTGAATGCTGTAACCTTTAATAATGCCTTTCTTTGTTCGAAAACACACACACACACACTTACATGGACATATTTTATGTATTCTACAAATAAAAGCAGGAAAGAGCAGGAAATATTTACAGACCAACTATAAAACAGTTTGAAAGTCAATTTGAAGTTTATGGTGAGAGAGATTTGAAATCAAAAGAGTATAGCTAAAAAGAAGATAGACGGATGGACAGACAGACAGAACAACGGAAGGATGGATGTATAGTATGATAGACAGGCAGAACAATGGATGGACGGACGGACGGACAGACAGACAGACAGTCAGACAGACAGACAGACAGACCGATAGGTAGATAGGTAGGTAGGTAGGTAGGTAGGTAGACAGACAGATAGATAGATAGATAGATAGATAGATAGATAGATAGATATTATCCTCCATTGTATCAATAAAAGCACATAACCTGTGACCTCAGCATGCCATTGAAGTTGCACAACCATAAACACATCTATACTGATCAGGTTTATGCATTACTCATCATTCTTGATTCAGAAACTGGAGGTATTGTTACAGACCTTACAAATTCATCAGGGACCAAATCTTAGTTCTATGGTAGGAGCAGTCAGTAAGGTTTGGACGGGTCAAGGTCTTATTACCTCCAAGACCTAGAGCAGGATGGATATTAGCTCTGACAGATAACACTTCCCAAAACATACATAGGTGTGGGCCACAGACCGTTAACGAGAGCTCTGGACCCTGGACACTCAAACCTGTCACGTTTACATCCAGCAGCAGGGAAACGTTGCCAATTTCCTTTCAGCATCTCAAGCAGTAGAGAACTCGAAGCCTGACCCTGAGGCCAGCTGCCTCCAGCTCACTTCATGACCTCAACACGGCTCCCCAGCCCCAGAGACCAGTCCTGTACGTCTGCATTAAGAAGGGCTGATTCACAGAAATAGGGTAGACCGGAGTAAGTTGGATTGAAGACCAGAGGGAAGATGTCACAAGGGCTATATCTCAGAAACATTGTGTTTTTTTCTAGCAGAGGTATTGCATGTTGGTTTTTAATCACCAATTCAATACACTCTTAACCCTCAGGGGTCGACGGACGCGCCGCCGCGTCCTGCTGGATTTTTTCCTCATAACAGCGGAAACAACTTAAAATACTCCATCATTTTTGGGCATACAGATAAGTGTAAGTCATCATTAGAGACTATAAAGGGTCTACTTTTATTTGTGTACACTCACAATTAAATTTATTTTGTAAAATAAAGAAAATAAACAGGGTGTGCTTTCAGCCGTCTCTGTCTCCACGAGCATCTTTCTGAAACACGTCACAAAAATGAACTGAAACTCTGCGAATACTTATCAGACAAACATGAAACACGTCTAAAGAAAGCTTAAAATCTACTTTTAAATAAAACAATTCAAATTTAAAACAAATATTCTCCTGCAATGTAATCTGTATGAAACAAAGCGATGTACAGTTTCTCCTGGCTCAGCTAATTATCGCTAATGTGATCACACCCACGCGCAGAGGGCGCTATTCATACGATAATGTGCTGAGTCGAACAATGCAAATGGTAAACACCCCTGACAATGCCTTAAAAAACATCAAGTTCATTCACTTTCCTGCGCATTTGGAAGATGGCACACTATACAGGTGAGGAAGCTCCTGGAAAGTGATGAAGAGTTCACATTTTCCTCAGAAGGAGAGTGGGAATCCAACGAGGAACGTTTGCATTTTGAAGAGCGACTTGATCCAGCCGAGGATACAATTTTGGATGAGTAAGTCTTTACTTACATTAGTTGACATGCTATTTTATATAAACATGTACATATTTTACTAGCTGGACTATTTCCAGACTTGCCAGCCAGGATTCAGAGAATTAATAGGCATGTTTTAGTTACATTTAAAAGTTGTTTCGGCTAAAGCAGGTATTTAAATTGTATGCTGTATGATATAAATATTATATGTAATATGATATAAAAATAATATGAATGTTTAAATTATATTTTAACTAGTGTTTATGCTGCCTCATTATCATCAGTGAAGCTTGTGGTTACAAATATCTGTTCTGGTGTAAATGTGTAAAATGTGCTGTAAATATGCCCATATTAGAAAATCAGCATATTAGAATGATTTGTGAAGGATTATGTGACACTGAAGACTGCAGTAATGATGCTGAAAATTCAGCTTTGATCACAGGAATAAATTGCATTTTACAATATATTCAAATTGAAAACAGTTATTTTAAATTGTAAAAATATTTCACAATATCACTGTTTTTACTGTATTTTGGATCAAATAAATGCAGTCTTGGTGAGCTGAAGAGACTTCTTTTAAAAACATAAAAAAATCTTACAGATCTAAAACTTTTAAACAGTAGTGTAGGTCTAAAGTGTTTAAGTAAAGTCTTAATGTAATAGAAAATGTATAGTCATATTACTTCTTTTAATTTAAACTTGATTTTGTGAATAAGCTACAAACAATACATTCAATCATTAAGTCTCCTCACATTCATTCTTTCTCAGGGGAGGGGTCTTTGTCTCCTCAGGTGTGAATCACATCAATATTCATGATCATCCATGCCTCCTTGCATATGGCCTTTCTAACACTAAAAGTGTTTTACAAAAGTTAAATTACTATATTTTTTTGTATGAATGAGTGATCAGGATGGTTTTCACATAATTTTGCAGCAAAAACTCTAGGCTACAAGATCCAGTTCTCAAAAGTCTTGTGAACAAATGTTTAGTATGTGTTATATGGCCTTATTTCAGTGACTTAAAATTTTAGTTTTTTCAAAAACCACGCATAAACATTATTTTCTCAAAAATACAAACATGTACATACATGTTGCTCACATATTATTGTAGCCCAGTTTGTGCTGAATACAGTGTTATCAGACTTTAGCCATTAATATGTTTTTAAGCAACTGAAAAAAGCACAAATGTCAAGGCATGTCAAAACTTCTCCAGGGCCCAAAACACCCTCAGACCCCAGAGGGTTAAATTAGAATACTTTTGACCCTAAGTAAATATTCATGATATTCATATATCATATTTATTTATAAGTAGATTTAAAGAGAGGCATAGAGTTTGTTTTAGTGGTTGTGATATGTTCTTCCATCACCGCTTAATGTTCACATGAAACCTACACCAACGTCAAGTTCCATTGTGACAGCTTTCCCCATTAAGTGTGACAATATGCCCCACTACTGGGGGTGGTTCTTGGCCAAAATAAGTTACAATGTGCACCAGACTTTATGTCGCAAGTTAAAAGTCTGGCTATGCAAGAGATTATTGTGTCATTATATTGTAACCACCCAGAACTCGGTTACTGTGGTTTTTAAGTGTAATGCCACTACCATGCACTAGGGGGTTCTATGTTGCATTCCTCCTCTTGTATATAGCCAGGTAAAAGGAGAAAAGAAGTTAGTTTGGTGAAAGGGAAGCATGGTCTTGTCTTGTGCTTACCCAAGTGCTCAGAGTCCTGACTGAGAAACTTTGGTTTCAAGCTCAGTCAAAGGGACTCTTTATGTACTACCTTTCTTCATTGGCCGGCTTTATATTAGGGCTGGGACGATTCATCGACGTAATCGATTACAGAAATACATCGATTTGCATAACACACGTTGGCGTGTCGCAATGGAGTAATTAAAATGGCAGTGCCCGGTTTAAGTATGGATTCCCTTGAAGAACAAGCTGCAGCTAAAAAAAAACGTGCCTACGGTCATCTAAAGTGTGGGAGTATTTTAGCCAGAGACCCAACAATGTGGTGCTGTGTAAGCTATGCAAATTGGAAATGGCTTATCACAGCAGTACAACCGCCATGAACGAACACTTGAAGCGAAAGCATCCCAGAGCGCTTTGTCAAGACGGCAGCAAGGCAGCACCGTAAGTCCTGTTTACTTTTTATCCCCACCCAAGCATGACATATTAGTATTACAACACGTGTTTCTGTTAGTAGTAGTTACTTTAAATTGATTTTCTAAATGTTTCCTCATCGCCTCCATGTTAAAAGTAATTTCTGCACTGCTGCTAACGTAGGGTGACCATACGTCCTCTTTTTCCCGGACATGTCCTCTTTTTCGGACCTTAAAAAAGCATCCGGCCGGGATTTCTAAATTCGGCTTTAGTTGCATTATGATGTGCATCTGGTCTAATACTTTATTGTGTGTGCGCGCATATTTGCATTGCTTTAACCCCTCTTTGTAAGTCCCGCCTTCTCGCACACCAATTGGTCAATTATAAGAGGTTTGCAGCAACTATTGGCCAAATTCCTGCCTGTCAATCTCTCCGCGAACATTCAAAGCGCTGTTGTGTTCGGCATCAAACAGTTGCTTGACAGCAGCAGCAAATGACAGCTGAGTGGGAACAATGCCCAAATGAAAGTGCAAATTTACAGAAGATTTGCAAAAAAATTCCCATGCTTTCGTCCAGGTCGAGATCCGTGGGAAGCAGAATGTATGACATGTAAAGCTGGCACTTATGTGTCAGTTGCTAATAAAGGTGCAAGTGATTTAGAAGCACATATTAGCTCTGCAAAGCATAAAGGGTCAGCAAAAGGTGAAAGTTCATCACGTAAATTAACGGACTACTTTTTGCGACCAGGTAAAATTGTTATCACATTGCTTCATTTTCCATGGCCATTCAAAATAATAGTAATAGTTAATGAAGGTACACTCATGGCATCAAATATTTTATTTTAGTACATGGACATTCAAAAGAATGTTGGAAATTTGTATTTATTTATATATATATATATATATATATATTTATGTTATGCTAATAGAGTGTCTTTTTCACTGTATTAAAGATTGCATTCATAGTAACACTGTTTTTTGTTGCAGAATAATGCCCTGCAGTGCACACTTTGTTTCTTGTACATTTGTTTGTGTTTGAGAGAAGATGATTTAATAAGATATTGAAATATTAATGACAAGTTTTTTATATTTATTTTGGGTTAATTAATTGTTATATTAATCAAGTAATAATAATAAAAAATCTTTAGAATAATCAGCAAATTAGTCGTTAGATTAATCGACTAATCGGAAAAAGAATCGTTCGATTAATCGATAAAAAAATTATCGTTTGGTGCAGCCCTACTTTATAGTATGCTGCTGTCTTAACTCGTTTGCCTGGAGTTTGAGAGTTCTAAAGACACAAGGCTTTTCAACCTACCCAAAAAGAGCAGACTGAGGACAGTGGAAGCTAGGCCTAAAATTTCAGCACATGGTGTTTGGATTTCATTTGGATTGTTGTTTCATCACACTGCATCATTCCACGGACATTTCTTCAATTTCTCCTCATCTCTGTAACTAGCTCAACGGATCTTAATCTACAAGACATTCGGATTACTCTATGGACAATAGGACAATGATCAGATAAGGGTTTCCCTCTTTCCCTCATTTCTAAACAACAGTGACAGAAGTGCATTTGTATGACTTTGGGTTTTGTCAATGCAAATATTTTTGTGTGTCTCTTCATATAAACTTTAAAAATTATATTTTTTGGCTTATATGTGTTGTGAAGTTTATATGTTTGAGTTATAGCACTAGGGTTAATTGCAAATCTGGTCAGTGGGTCCCTCCCTTAAATTTATCATGTAGTTTGCCTCCTTAGAAGTTTTTTGGAGACGGTTACAATATACATGGGCTTCTTCTCCACCACTATGCTGATTGAAGGGGGAAGGCCATTGGATTACTGTGATCATAAAGCTCACAGCCATCATGGAAATTCCACGCTGCTCTTTTATGTGTAGTATCTTGGGACTCACAGTGGGATATGAAGTAATACTGTTATCAAGTGTGGGTTATGTGTTTATATCTCACATCTCACAATGCCTTTATTTATTTCAACATGTAGGTTCACAATCTACAGCATGATCACATTTCCTTGTACGGTCTGATTCTGTTGTCACTACACATTGTTTCCCTTGAAATGGAAAACATAGATTGATCAAAGCGGGCAGCTGCTGGTCATACGTAGTCACTCAGCTATTGGAGGTAAAGAGTGTGTCGTCTATCAGTTCCTTCTAAATCAGTAATTGGTCTAATTTGAACATCAAGAAAACCAATGTCACAAAATCAAGGCGCCAGCACTGACTGTGGGAACCTTATTTAAAGGGATAGACACCCAAAAATGAGAAATCTGTAATTATTTACTCACTGTCATGTGAATAACATGTACAAAATATGCATGGAAGTGAATGGTGACTGAGGCTTTCAGCCCTTAACATTCTGGCTTTTGTGTTCTACGGAATAAAGAAAGTCATACAGGTTTAGAATGACAAGAGAGTGAGTAAATGAGGACAGAATGTTTGTTTTTGGGTGAACTATCCCTTTAAGACCTTGACGCCATGGCTTCAGTATGCTTTTACAAGAATCTTGTCCCAGTATTGCACAGGCCTATTGCAACTTTATTTAAAATAAAAGTATATAAAATGTGCTGATTAGCAATGCTCAGGTAACTAAAAATAAAACCCAAGCAACCGCATAGCAACATGCTAAAAACTATTACGAATTCCTTAACACCAATGCCCTGTCAACCGCACCAGAACACTGTAGCAACCACATAGCAAGCACCACTCACATTTTCTTCAGTTAATGTACATATAATGTAATATCAAATTTAGTTGGTCTATTTTTTGCTGTGTGCAAAGTGAAATTACAATAAAACTACTGAATCAATAATTTTCAACATTGAGAAGTGCCAAATGTGGTAAAGATTCTTAACCACCAGTGATTATACACTTAGCACATTACAGAAACCGCATGCTTCAATGTTAATTATGGGATTTTCCTATCAATAGCCCATCAGTGGTGCGCTACACAAATGAATAGCTTGCTTCTTCTCAAGGCCTGAGCAGGTTGGATTTGCAACACATGCCCCACGTAGATAGTTTCCTTTATTCTCTTAACAGCGCAGCTATTTCCTCAGACTTCCCTTTCGAAAATTACTTACTGGTCTTGAATGGAATCCAAGTCTTGAGGAACTTTGTCCTGCTTTCATGTGACTCCAGGCAGTTCATAACGCAAATGAATAAAGGAAGAAAACAGCAGATGCTAGGAAAGGCCCAGCCAGGCTACTGCGCTGCAAGCCAGACATTTGAAGATCGTTCAAGGTAAATAAAACAGGCAATGCTTGGTCAATGCAGATGCGACATTGAATTAGACTTGATTGAGTTCCGTTCAATATATCGTATTGACTTGGATTTATCTAAAATCGGACCTAAATTACTTAAAAATGATAGTTCACTTAAAAAAAAAAAAAAATCTGTCATTATTTACTCTTTATTACTTATTATTTACAATATGTTAGTCTCAGTCACCATTCACTTTCATTGTATATTTATTTGTACTGTAGTTTTATTCCCTAAAATGATGCATTTGGAGAGAGTTACACATCTGTCCAGTGCAATAGAAGATGTTTTCTATGACATTTAAGAGGACAGTCATACAGAATTATGTATATGGATCAAAGGTAACAACCCATGGTGGTTTGGATGTATCACACCTTGAATGGTTCATAATGGCTTTTAAAGTTTAAACATGGCATCCGTTTAGTAATTCTCATCTAAGAATTATGAATTATGTCATGGAAGATGTTTATTTTAGTCATTTATTTCATGCACTCTTACTCTCAGTGCACAAGAACCATGTCAGATTTCAAAACAGTGCTGCAACATTAAATCTGTTTGACCAAGAATCCCCTTTTCTGTGTCTCAGAACCTCTCGCAAAAATACACTCATATATAATAATATAGATATACTGTATATTGCATGTGGTATATATAATAAACAGACAGTGTACTTTTACACACTATATTGGCATATAGATGTGTACACACCATTGATGTACTTTTTCTTTTGCTAACCCCATTATTCTGATGCTGCCTTGATGACGAGACCAGATGTGAATTAATAAACACTCTGAGGCCCTTTGAATGAACCCTGTATTTTATTTTACAGAGTTCACTCATAATAAAACTTCAAGGCAGCAATAGAAGCATGTCTTTAAATAAAACACCTTTTGACTTTCCAGGAATAGAGTTCAAGGACTCTTCATGCAGAGATATTTCATATTTTATGTCTCTTTATCAGGATGATGGCTAGACCTGTCTCAGTCCGCCAACCGCATGCCGTTGAGCTAAAAATACATTCATGCGCAACAGCCAGCTGCAATTCGCCCATTGCATGCTCTGAAATGATTTAACAAGGATTGACAATGCCTACAAATGGTGTTTCTTAATCATATGTAATGCAACTTTTATATGGTTCTACTCCAAACGGCAAGCAAGATAAACATTCTGGGATGTAAAGAGGAAGTATGACAGTATCTGTCAGAGTATTTCTGGTTGAATATAATTTTGTCAACTGTGGACTTTATGTATTGCTAATCAGAGCATATTTGAGCTCTTTATTTTGTTGCTGCATTATTGACCCTTTGTTAAGCCCTGCCTTAAAAGTGTTTCTGACAAATCCTATCTTAGCAACAGTTGCCGCCAACCATTTCGCCAAGTGTTAGCTGTTTTCTGATGAGAATGTTTGGGAGTCATGTGTGTCAGCCCTCATTCTCAAAGGAACATTTATCACATCAGAAAGGACACATACAGTACATTTGCTCCAAGGTAAATTAATGCTAATAACTTAATGTTAATTCATTTACGTGTTGATTCAGGTCATAGTAAAGGTGATAGCAAATAATTGAGTTCACAGCATCATAGTGAATGTTTTATGAGATGTTATGATTATTTCTGTTCAGTTACAATAATGTTTTTTGGTGTGTAATCTAATCGCTATCAAATGACACGTTTCTCTTTTCAAGTGACTGTGAAAATCGTTCACCTCAATTTTGATCCAACAGTTTCCATGACATCATTGTGTAATTTAAAAAAAAAATTAAATAAAAAACGTCAGATAAAAATGCTTTGCAATATCACTCTTCATTCCATCCCACGTAAGAATATTATAAATTCCGTTTATGAGAATATTTTGCCAAAAAACGTGCCATTCACAGCAATCTCCCATTCATTCCTATGGGAAGCTTGCAGAGTGAGCAATGGCAACCAAGGTATGCAAAGCTTGTTAGAGCAAGCAATGGTAACCAAGCAGGGCGGAGCTTAGTGAAGGGTCAATTGTTCGTTATCTTCCTATCTTTTATGAGCTCAAACCAAATATAGGAGTTCACGCCAGGGGGAGCCCACGAGATGGTCCATTGTAAATGAGTAGATCAACTTTGAACGACAGTAAGTCGAAAATTCTTCACCCAGTCTGTGCTCACTGAAAATTAAAACCACTGCCCCCAGTGGCCAAAGCTCGAAGTGGTGTTGAACATCTGGGCATGTGACGTGTGAGCTCCAGTTTCTGGGTGAAATGTCCAGAGTGGGGCACTAAAAGAGATTTAATTTTTTATTTGTAAATGATGCAATACAGTCAAACAGGAATGCATATTTATTAACCATGCGCCCTAACCCAAACCTCAACCTTAAACCTACAGTAACCATCAGTGGAGTAAATATTTAACTTTACAGTGAAAATGCAACCTCCAAAACATACTCACCATTGTTTATGAAACACGATTACTTCCTGGTTTCCATGTGACTAGAATCCATGTCTCTGAGGCTTCTTGAAGCACCACAGGATGAGGTAAATACATGTGAATTGATGCAAAGATGTCAGAAGAAAAATGGCGCTTGTCAGTAACTTGGCAAAATGGGGTTGATATTAGGGTACAGGAAAATTCGGTAGCAACATTTCGACTTCCTGTGTGATCATTTTGCAATTATTCTGATTTTGCTAAGGGGCCCCAAAAGCTCTAGTGCTAGCCCTGTTTTTACACCCAAACCTGTGGCCATCTCACATCTCCATGAAATTCCAGAACATCCATCATTCTATCCTCTTTTTCCTCTTATACTATTTAGCAGCTCTTTAACACAGTTTCCATCCCATTTCAAACCAGTCTGTAAACACAGCACATTGCATGGCACTCAACACCAATGAGCGAGTACATCCATGAAACATACACAGTGGTCAGTTCCGGTGCGCCAGGGGAAAAGTACGGCACATCTGTGTGACAGCACTGAGCGGGGTGGGGTGGGGGGTTTCTTCGCAGTGACTGCACTAGAATGGAATGCCATTGAGTATTAACTGATTACAGCTGATTATTGCCCAGTGTCATAAGCCACATCACGTCACCCAACACATGTGGTGTAAGGATCCCATCTGCAGCGACCATCCGATATTGTGTGTCCAAGAAAGTTTTTTTCAATTTGTTCTAGAGGTGGATTGCTGGTAAAATCCACATGAGCATAATGTAAATAAGAAAAGATTTGTGAGAAGTTCTGTACATGCCATGTGCTTATGGATGTTCTAGTACAGTGGTTCTTAACTGGTAAGACACAACCAAAAATAGGTTGTAAGTCTGTTCTGTTCATTTCCAGCAAGGAAAACCAAAATGCAACTAATTAAAAAAAAATAATATTTAACTGACCATATAAACTTTAATACAATAGGCTTATCAATTTTGAAAAGGGACACTTCAGTATTTTGAAGCAAGTCCATCTATCAGTTGCTGGAACCTAGCAGAATTAGACAGATACCAACATGCACAGGTTGTGTGACATGCACTCATCCTCAAAAACCATGAACAAAACTATGCAAGGAAAATACGACCCAGACTACATTAAATACGGGTTCACTCACAATGAAGGATAAACATGGTTTGTGCCAATCACAATTTGTTTTGTACTGTAAACTTTTTGGGCCAGTTCAGGGTAATGTTAATCAATTTCAATGTTTGATTTTAAAGACATTTTGGTTTACTTTTGTACACATCGGTGCTGTACTGGGTCGCCACTTGGGTCCAATATAAAACTGGGTCCCCAAACACAACTAGTTGAGAACCACTGATCTAGCATTTATAGACTGGTCGAAATCCATAGGGAAAATTATTCTTAATTTCCTTGGATGGTTCATATTTGGGCCTCCTATTTGTTTGGCTTACTGGATAATTAAATAATTATTAACTCTCCCGTACAAATGAGAAATTATGTATTAGAGAAATGAAGGTCAGTCTTTCTCATTATAATTGGAAGCAAATGTTCCTAATTATTTTTAATACACACCTGATGAGAAAATTGAAAGGACTAAACCTTTGGAACACAATAATATTACACTTCAAATTGTGCTATGGTTTCCGGACATGCATCAAGTAAACATATTTGGAGGATATAGAATCATTCAGTCACAAGAAGTTATGTTGACATTTAGCTGGGAAGCTGTGCATGCCATTACAGCTGTAGTCAGTGTTGGGGAAGATACTTTGAGACCAACAAACTTGTCAAGCTACAATGCTGCTCAAAATTTAGTAGTTCAAGAAGTTAAACTACAGTCAAAGTACTCTTTCGGAAACATAGTTATTTACACTACACTAAGTTACTAACAAAAAGTAGTGTGTGTATATATATATATATATATATATATATATATATATATATATATATATATACATAAATATATATTTAAATATATATACGTTTTTAAAAGAGTAGTTTGACTGTACTTGAACTATTTAAATAGTAAATAAATAAACAAATACATCTTGAAGAAGGGCGACAGCATTAAACTCAAACATATAAACTGACGCTAAATAAAAAAAATAAAAAAACATATATCCTCATCTATATACAGTAACTGAGTCAAAACATAATAACGACCAGAAGCATTTAACTAAATATTTTGCTATAAAAAGAAGACGTAAAATGACGCACAACGACTCGAATTGGTGACTCAATTTTTTTTCATTATTTTTTTTTTCATTAATTGGGTCAGTACGCTCAGCTGTAAGACTTCGACCACATCCACATTTTCCTATAAAAACGCCTTGATTTTGCTACATTTACACCTCTCATTCACACTGGTATATCGTTTTCCTCCGCCAAAAATTGAGACTTTCTAGTACCGCATACTTTGAAAAAGGATGACTTTAGAAAAAAAAAAAAAAACATTAGTGTGAATGTGGCCTTAAAGAAAGCAATGTTGTGTTTTGTCGCCCTACACCAATACTTATCGGGGGGGAGGGGGGGGGGCATGACACTAAAACATTTTGTCTGTTTTGAAAGCCACTGAACTATTATATTAATTTAATAGAGTCACAATTGTTTTGTTAGTTACTCCTTAACACTGACTGTAGTCATAGTCATAGTCTTTTTGCATTAGCTCCACTTTCCATAGGTTCCACTTGTGTCAGTAAATTACATCCCAAGTTAGATATGACCTAGCTATTTCACTTCACCATTCGTTCTTTTCCCAGACAAACAATGATGACTGAAAGCTTTGCAATTGCGTAAATATGGATGTGTGGAGAAAGACACCTTGGACTTTGTTCAAAAAGCCCTCTAGGCCATAAAATGCAAATGGAACATGAAAGGTTGTGTTTTTTGGCAAAGAACAGGACAAGATATGAGGTCACTCTCTCTCCAGGAAAGCAAGAATGGACATGTTTATGAAAAGGTCAACACCTTCATGTGTATGTGTGCACTTGTGTTCGTGTGCCCAAAGATTGTGAAGTTGCTCATGTCAGATTCATAAAAGTGAGTCCCAATTATTTAGGGTCAGCCAAGAAGAGATTGGTGGATTAGAACACAGCAAAGCCATTGGCAGTCGCAGATGGTATGGCCCTCCGGCCAGCTAAAGCCTGTTGAACAAATGCCTGGCGATAACTCTTCCCTGCTACACATATATTCATACACACTCTGGCATTAATAATCAAAGCCACAAATCCACAAACACAAAAGAACAGATTCACACTCATCTGTGGGAACACACAAACATGGACACAAGCACTACGACCCCTGGAAGACTTCCGACTTGGCCTGCGCAGGAGCCAGCATGGTTTGCTGCAGAGAGCTAGTGTGTTGATATTTCATTGCATGCTTCAATGTGAGTAATACTTTTAATTATGGGTGTTCTGATTGTATGTAGTTTATTTCCTGGAGCCGGTTCCAGATATTGGGTCACTATTAATGTGCAAAAGGCAAAATCTGTTCACAATTTAAATTCCTGGGGAAAGAAAATCTTTAACGATTTTTTTTTTGTTTGTTTATATTCCAAAGTCATTAAATGTATATGACATTAACATGTTTTATGTGCTAGAAAAGGTCCATTTGCTTACAAGTATAAGGCGAAGGAAAAGTGTCTTTTGGGGGCTACGTTAAAATCCTAAAATCATATGGTTTCCATGTCATTTCACTCCACTTGATTGGTATTCTCTGGTAGTCAAAGTATTGATGTTTAAAACACAATGATGGGTAGTTCAAAACGTGTGAGTCAAACAGGCTTTAAGACAACCAGTGGTTTCTCTGCCAGAGAACATATGGAGTTGAAGAAAAAAAAAGGATACATTAGCAGAACCTAGATCCAAAGAGGATATAAAGTTTTGCTCTATATTTTCTTGACTATATATTGCTCTATGTGAGTGTTTAAGTGTAACAAAGTAAAACAGTGTTGATCCAGTGTGTTTGTTTAGGGTGTGATTGAATACACTAATTGTGCTCACTCTGATACTAATAGTTTAAATCTATTAAAGATGAAGTGTGTAACTTTTTCTGTGTTAAAATATACTTTCTCCTATCCCATTTTAATATGCAGAAGCAACTTCAAGTAAGCCATTTGTAGGTTAATTTAGCTACACATCCAGTGAGACACAACAACGACTAAACCAATGACGTGAGTTAGGGGAGGGATTATGTTTGTTTGATATACGGCACATGGGCGGGGGGAGGGGGTGTTATTCAGCATAATTTAAGACCTTCCCTAGCGACCAGTAGAGATTGCGAGAGAGTTTAATTTTATTTTGAAATATTGTTTGTTTGGTCTCATCTTGTTGATTAGTCCCAGGTGTGTCTTGACAGTTAGTCTTGTTATCCTCGTTAGAGCTTGTGTATATAATGCCCTATTGTTCTCTGTGTTATGGTCGCTCCTTGTCTTTTTAAAGCTGTGTTGATTGTGTGTTCCTGCCATGTTTCTTGTTTTTGTGTGTTTTGCTTTTCAATAAAGGCTACACTTACTGTAGATCCTGCCCCCCTGACTACAATCATTACAGAAGAACTGACCACCTATAGTCAGCAGGCAAATTTGGGGAACTATGTCATGCAGGACTTCCTCTTTTGGAATATTCAGAATGCTTTCTTAAGTCAGTTGAACTAGGAAAACTCCCATCTAAAGTCCATTTATTGGATTGGCTTAAATTCCCTTACAAAAAGCTAGAGTTCTGGCAAACTTGCCGCAAACTTGCTGCAAACCTGCCGCAAATTCACCATTCGTTATTTCACATGCAAATTAGCCTGCTTTTCGCCACAGTGGTTTGCCAGAAGTTTGCAGCTTTTCACTGGTAATGGTGAACCTGCAGCAAACCTTTGGCAACAATGAAGAGCTTGCCGCAAAGCTCATTTGCATCTGAAAATTAAATAGGGTGGCAAATTTATGGCAAGTTTGCAGCAACTCTAGATTTTATACAAGGGTTATTATGACAATGACAATCTGAGTCCCCGGCCGCCTTAACCCTGCCTGAGTTCCCGGCCGCCTTGACCCTGCCTGAGTCCCCTGCAGCCTTGCCCTCACCAGAGTCTCCGGTGCTCTCACCACCTAGGTCCGCAGCCCATCCGGGGGTTCTGTAATATAAGACCTTCCCTAGTGGCTAGTAGACGTTGCTAGGAGAGTTGACTTTTATTTTGAAATATATTTTCTTGCGTCACGTCTTGTCTTCTTTCATGTTTCCTTTTTGATTAGTCCTAGGTGTGTCTTGTAAATTAGTATTGTTATCCTCATAAGTCCTTGTGTATATAATGCCCTCTTATTATTCTCTGTGTCTTGCTCGGTTCTTGTCTTTGTGAAGTTGTGTTGATTGTGTGTTCCTACCATGTTTCTTGTTTACATGTGTTTTGCTTTTCAATAAAGGCTGCTCTTAGATCCTGCTCTCCTGACTACAATATTTACATCCAGAAGGTAGATTGAAAACAATGTTTATTATTGCAATTACATTCAGTGGCAGTTGGATTTAAAAGATTGTTTTAATAAAATTATATAGGAAAAATCCTTATCAAGTAATAGACAGATAGATAACAATCAAAACCTGATGTTTAAGTAAGTACATCCACTTTTAAATTTGTCATGAACTCACCTCTGTAAAATGAGTCGGGCCACCTGCTACTGCCAGCTGGCTTTGCATCACTGAGTCAACGAGAATGGAGAAGGTCAAAGGGTACCATTAATCTCTCCAGAGGCCCAGAGCTGTGAGTCGGTGTCACCTTGCCTTTGCCAGCCAACTGAGGGTGACATGGCCCAGGTCAAGGTCAATGGAGAAGGTAAAATCTAGAGCTCCAGTGGACAACAGAACAAACAATCATCCCCTGACTAATGAAGCGCAAAAACTCCTGTTTCATATTTGAAATCTCATGTAATTTGTTTAGTCAAAATCTTGACGTCTGTTGCATGTTAATAATTGCTATGAGAGAAGCTTGTTCACTGTGGCATGTGTGTTATTATGAGAACATATGTTGTTTAGAAAAATCTATCATATGCCTTCAGTAGACTAGTCAGAATATAAGGCACAAACTGCATGGACTACCTTTATGGTACTTTTGCATCGTTTTTAAGCTTTAAAGTGAGGCACTATCCACTGCCATTGTTTTGAAAAGATGGCTTGCAATATTTATTAAAACATCGCCTTTTTTGTTGTGCATAAGAAAGAAAGTCATGAGGGTGAGTAAATAATGACAGAATTTTCCCTGACATAAACTATCCCTTTAAAGTATTGCTGCTAAAATATGAAAATATCAAAAAAAAAAAAAAAAAAACCTAGATAAACTAATCAACCGCACCAAACGACAACTTTTTGGATGACAAATTGACCATTGTGATCCATCCCTAATCCCTCTCAGAAGCACTGTTCTGCTCGATCTTGGCCTCTGAGTTCCCCTGTCCTTGACCGCTTTCTTTTCAGCCCACAATAACCGGCAGCCCAGCCAGAGGAAACACAGGCCTACATTCACATCCAACATCATAGACCGCTAACTGTACCACAGTCATCCACATTCATACCACCAGTCTACATGCTGGCTCACTACATCAATAGGGCAGTACAGACTTATTGACGTGCCCTTGGCACTGGTAGCCAGTCTGCAGTCCATCAGGCCAGTAGTGTATAAATTTAAAATGTCTAATGTTTACATTTGGATACACACTGATACAGACAATTTTAACATATGGACGGCTTCCAAAACGCACATTATTTTTACCTACAGAATGAACAACTTCTGAATGCTTTGAGGTTCATTGGAAATAGAATTCATGGAATTAGTAAGTTGATTTTATTGTATTTATAAAACATTTTAATAAATAGGATTAACACCATTGCATTTATTAAACCTGTAACATTTTTAATTTAGGTTGTATATGTTCACAGATGCCACAATAGTTAACATTAACTAACAATGAACAATAGTATATTTATAAATAAAACTGACATTTACAAAGACTAATAAATGCTGTAAAAAATATTGTTCATTCTCAGTTCATTACTTTATTCCTTAAAGGAATAGTTCACACTAAAGGCCTCGATATACTTATCGAAGAAAGAACGGGTGTGATGTCATTTAGAACAAAATCTGGCCAAAAAGGTGTTTTTGGGTTTGTTTCGGTGGTTTGTAACAGCTTGCCGGGGTGAACTTTTAGGAAAAATTCTGACCGGCTGCTAAACACCTTACTGTCATAGGTCCACGTCATCGATAGGTGTGACTAAGAGCTCCACCTACCTTGAGCTAATTCTGCTTACGTTCTTCTATCAGTCAAAATCAGTCAACATGAACACACCGGCATGTAGAGTTATTAGCAAGCTGGTGCAAATTTACCTTCATCTGTATGATCGTTCACGTAGAGACATTTTACAAGAACATGTCATGCGATTTGTTTTTTGATTATTTAGTGTACAAAAGGAATCAAATCTACTATCAAGTGCCCATTTACTCATTTGCCATCTGCATCGAAACCATTGACATATCTGCCCAAAGTAAGACATGCCTCTCTTATCATCATTCTTTTGTCTGTTTTTCCCCCATTAACACGCTTCTATACACCCACTTTGCAGTAGTATCATCATAAATTACAACAACAGAGTGTAATCGGCGCATATTATGGCCACATATAGTGTGTTGTTAGCTCAATAACTCCATGAATTCAGAATCTAAACATGACAAATAAAGTATTTTAACTGCATATATTACTTTAAATCATCATCGAGTGGTTAAAACAATTTCTTTACTGACCTCTTGTGAATTCTACTCATAAAACAAGGCATAAAGTCATTAATAACACATTTTATTGTCACATTAGTTTAGGTTTTACATGACTTGAGCGTCCTGATATTTAAATGTACCTCTTTACATCATCCCACAGCGGTGTGGTGGGTGTCTGAATGTTCGTAAACAGTATGCCGTTGCTCGGCTGTTTCGAACGTATTTTTACCCCTGAATGAAGAACGAATAAGAGGTATAACGAGGCCTTTAAAATGAAAATGCCCTCATCATTTTCTCACCCTTATGCCATCCCAGATGTGTTTGACTTCATTTCTTCTGCTGAAAACAAACAAATATTTTTAGAAGAATATCTCATCTCTGTATGTCCAAAAATTTAACTCTGTCACAGTACGTAAGCAGGAAGGTGTCCCCAAATGCAGGAATGAGTCAAATAAGTGATTTTATTAAACAAATGAAAAACAAACAGGAAACACAAAACTCTCACGAGGGAGAAAACTGGTAAGAACACAAAAAGAACTAAACACGATAACAAACTGATAACTGATCAACAGACATGGGAATGAAACAATACAACAAACACAAGAGGAAAGGGAGCACAACATGTACAGACAAAGCACAAGAGGAAACAGGTGAAGACAATCAACATAACAAGGACTAAACTAGGGGTGAGGCCAGAGGGAACGAGGGGTCAGAGTTGGGAGAGCACGTGGCAAACGTAAACATTAGCCTAAGCCATGTGCTCATACATAAATCAAACTCACACAGAAGAAAAACTGACAAAGACAGAAGGGCAGACAGAGAAGGATCATGACAATCACGTTAAAATTTTAAAGCTTCAAAAGTCACATAAAGGCAGTATAAAAGTAATCCATGGTTAAATCTATGTCTTCAGAAGCAATATGATAGGTTGTGAAACAGGTCAATTTTTAAATTCTTTTTTACAAAAATAATACAATACACAGTATAATCCCCTTAAAGGGATAGTGCACCCAAAAATGAAAATTCCCTCATTATTTACTCACCCTCATGCCATCCCAGGTGTGTATGACTTTCTTTCTTCACCAGAACACATTTGAAGAAAATTAGAAAAATATCTCAGCTCAGAAGGTCCTTAAAACGCAAGTGAATGGAGATTATTAATTTGAAGCTCCAAAAATAGCAGACAATCAGCATAAACGCATTGATATGACTCCAGCAGTTAAATTAATGTCTTCTAAAGTGACACGATCGCTTTTGGTGTGAAAAAGATAAATATTTAAGTACTTTTTAAACTTTAAATCATGCTTCCGCTCTGCAGGGGTATGCACGTGATGTAATTGCTTTGGCATTTGAAACACGCAGAACTGACGCACTTCTGTATCATGGCAACAGAATACGTCACTCGAAAGACCGCTTGTACTCCATCCTTTTGTGAAGCCTAACAAAAGCAATGGTTTATAGTTCAAAAGTACTTAAATATTGATCTTTTTTTCCACACCAAAAGTGATCATATCGCTTAAGAAGACATTAATTTAACCGCTGGAGTCGCATCGATGACGTTTATGCTGACTGTCTGTGAGTTTTTTTTGGTGGGGGGTTGGGGGGGGGTTGTTCTGGTGAAGAAAGAAAGTCATACACACCTGGGATATCACGAGGGTGAGTAAATGAGACGTTGGGGCTAAAGTTTGGAGAGTATAAATTACGGAACACATCCGACTAACGGTTTTGGCAGTTAATACTCGCAGAGCCCAGCTATCTTTGACACTCAGATGCTGCTTGGTGTGGATGTAGGTATAACCTAACTCTTCTTTTTCGAGAGGATCAAAATCAGTTGCAAAAAGGTAAGTCATGGTACTTTATGTTCAGTTTCCAGTCTTGTTTTAACTGTCAAGTGGAAATTAATTTTCTATATCTACAGTATGTTAGCTGTGATAGCCTTTTAGGAGAAAGAACATAATATTAGAAAACCTGTTCAGTCCTGGAGATTGTTACACTGACTGTTGTTGTGTATCTTTAGAAAAAAATCCTTAAATTACAATATATTAATTTTAGTTAGCTACCTAACTTTGTACAATGACTACTGAAATTTACAGCTAACTAATTGGGACCCACTTTATACTTGGTGGCCTTAACTACTACGTACTTAACCATTTGATACAATGTACTTATTATGTACATGCATGTTGTTGCATTGTAATTAAATTTAAAGTACCTGCATTTAATTACATTTGTAGTAACCTAACTCTAACCCCTAATCCTAACCCTAACCCTAGCCTTACCCTACCTACCCGTACCTCAACCTCAGTAGCAGCAAATGTGGATATTTTGCAGAACAGCATGTAGTTACACAGTAAATACATAGTCTTGTATGTATTTAATGTTAGTACATAGTAGTTAAGGCCACCTAATATAAAGTGTGACCACTAATTGACTTTCCACGAGCAGGGTTACATTAGCTACCTCGTTCGTTGCTGTCTCGTTTGTTAACGTTAGCTGAAATTATTTTTTCATTAATTACATTAATTATACTTCATGGGAAAGGTGAATCTTGTGTGGATTATTTTGTGTAGGCTCCAATGATGTTGGATGTTGAGGTAGACAAGACAAGTGTATCCTATTGCTGCCAGAAGTTTATGTTTTTGATTTTTCTACTTATGGTCATTAGATGCTGTCCAAAAGAATCCCTTGACATCGAGGGCAACAAATACAGAAATAGTGTCTGTAATAAAAAGCGGTAGCTGCAGCTCTACTATGCGGCGCGTCATGATGCATGTTGAGGGAGAGAGGAAAGGCATGCAGAGTGCGAAAGGGCATTAATGAAGCGTGTTCTGTGCAAGAGAAACATATTCAAAGATATAGGCCCCGGAGCACTTGCAGTGTTCACAGCTCTGTTGTTTTGTCACGCTGCCAACCTAAAGTGTAAAAATGGTGACATGGGGCAACCATTGTCATTATGTTTCACGGTCCGGATGGAACAAATCTGCCGCTAATTGGTGATCACTGGCAGAGAGTATTGTGATGTTTATTGCAACTTCAGTATCTGCATTCTTACCTGTGAAAACAACTAGTCCACTTTGATGCATCTTTTTATCACTGCTTTCCTCTTTCCCACCTCTCGCCCACGAATACGGAGTACAGTGTTGATTGACCATTTACTCGTGACATATAACCAATCCAATAATACTGTGGGCGGGACATTTAGCCAGACTACAAGCAATAGCCTTTCAGAGAGAGGCAGTCACTGGCGGTGGCATCAGAGCCAATGGAGTGCAATTTAAAATGTATTGGGGATCAGATCAGACAAATTAACGCTTCCAATAATTAGAGAAAGTATGAATATCGGATGAATATCGGCCAGGTCGATAATCGGTCGACCCCTAGTCCATACAATGCAAGTAAATGGTGGCCAGAACTCAGAAGTTCCAAAAATTATATAAAGGAAACATATAAGTAATCATGTGTAGCCTGTTTAGTTTCACTTTCACATTTGAAAGTGAAAGTTAAAGTGGAGACTTAGGGTAAAAAAGGACTTAAATATTGTTCTGTTTCTCACCCACACCAATCATATTGCTTCTGAAGATATGGATTTAACCACTGGAGACTTATGGATTACTTCTATGTATATATATATATATAGAGAGAGAGAGAGAGAGAGAGAGAGAGAGTATGTATATATATATATATATATATATATATATATATATATATATATATATATATATATATATATATATATATATATATATATATATAGCTTTGCTACTGAAAAGCTACTTGATTTAAAACTACTGCCCATCACTGGGTCTATGTCACCCACTTCTAGGTGGCACCTAGGTGGCACAATTACCACATCTATAACTGCCATGAGTAATAACCCTTAGCACGGTGTGGTTAGATGTAGGCACATTTTTTTTCAAAACTGTGCATGAACCAAAAGATCTTTAAGTGATCCACCCATAAGAGTACTTACAAATAAGAATGAGATAACCCTGAAATATCATGTTGTGTTCGTGACTGGGGAGCTGAGCGCAGATTCCGACCTATCGCAAAGGCAGATCGGCACAACGATCACATCTTTGTCTGCGGATCAGGAAGATATGATTCCGGGGGATTCTGGGAGGGGCACTGACATTATTCTGTTTTGATGAGGCAACAGGACGAGGTGTTGCCTCGTTCTGTTGGTGCACCTGCCGCTGCCCGTCAACTCTGGAACCACATGCTGCACATTCTAATGCTGTCACCCAAGCCAGAGTTTCCTCTCCCCACTATCTCAAATATTACATACTTGCTTCCAATGAGGAAAAGCGATCCTGGCCTTACAGTCATGACACACTGTCCTCTCGGCCGGTATCACTGAACTTGGTTTATCTCTGGGCTTGACTGTTTGTTTTGGTAAAGCCACTTGCACTCACACGGCACTGTATTGGAAAGTGATTACCTGCAAACACTACCTTGACGGTTCTGACATAGATGGGCATCCCAGAACTGGCTTCTGTTATCTGAAATGGCATTCATGAGGTCTGGGGTTTTGGATGCGCTCCCTCGATGTAGAGAGCTAGAGGGCTCATTAAATTAATGAAACACTCAATGAATGATTTTTTTACAGTGCTATAGAGCACATGCCAGCAAAGCCAGTCAGACCCAGTTCATGTCGATCCTTCAGGCGCATGAAATGCGTGAACTCGGCTTTCTTAACTAATTCTCTTTCTTTCGTCTCTCTGGATGACTCATTAGGAAAACTTCTTGTGACATCAGACTCTTCATCCTCACGTTTGTTAAATCAGAAGAATCAGAAACAGAATCCGCTTTATTGCCAGATATGCTTACACATACAAGGAATTTGTCTTGGTGACAGGAGCTTCTAGTGCACAACAATACAAAACAGCAACAAGACATAGACAATAATAAAATATATATTTTTTTAAATTGAATAAAAATAAATAAATATAAATTGAATAGAAAATAAAGTATATATAGAATACACAATAAGACAGTATATATACATATACACTACCGGTCAAAAGTTTTGAAAAACTCATTCTTTATTATAATTTTTTTTTTTTTCTAGACATTTTAGAATAATAGTAAAGTCATCAAAACTATGGAATGACATAAATGGAACTATGGGAATTATGTTGTGACTAAACAAAATCCAAAATAAATCAAAACTGTGCTATATTTTAGCATCTTCAGAGTAGTCACCCTTTGCCTAGAATTTGCAGACATGTACTCTTGAAATTTTCTCAACCAACTTCTTGAGGTATCACCCTGGGATGCTTTTTAAACAGTACTGAAGGAGTTCCCATCTATGTTGGGCACTTATTGGCTGCTTTTCTTTATTATTTGGTCCAAGTCATCAATTTCAAAAACTTATCATACGCATTCAGATCAAAAGATTTTTAAGATCATGAGAAACATTTCAGTCAAGTGTTTCAGAAGTTGACGGGTAGTTTATATACATATACATACATACATACATATACTGTAAACATACATACACATACATACGGACTGGGAGATGTTCCGGTCCGCCTCTGATGACGACATCGAGCTTTACGCTGATAGCATAATGTGTTTCATCAGAACGTGCGTAGAGGAAGTGATTCCGACCAGAACTGTACGAATCTATCCGAATCAGAAGCCGTGGATCAATAGCGATGTTCGCGCGGCACTTATGTGCGGACCTCCGCTTTTAATTCCGGGAACGCGGAGGAGCATAAACAAGCCAGTTATGCCCTCCGAAAAACTATCAAAACAGCAAAACGCCAGTACAGGAGCAAGATTGAAGGACAGTTTAACACCACCAACTCTAGAAGCATGTGGCAGGGAATTAACATCATCACGGACTTTAAAGGGAATAAAAACTCCGCCATGAACACCGCTGCCTCTCTACCGGATGAGCTAAATACTTTTATGCTCGTTTCGAGGGCAATAACACCGCCCTCGCGGAGAGAGCTCTCGCGGCTGAAGCTAAAGAGGTTAGTTCACTCTCTGTCTCTGTAGCGGATGTAACCCGATCCTTCCGACGGGTGAATATCCGCAAAGCCGCGGGCCCAGACGGCATTCCGGGCCGCGTCATCAGAGCGTGCGCGAACCAGCTGGCTGGTGTTTTTACGGACATTTTCAACCTTTCCCTCGCTTTGTCTGTAGTCCCCACATGCTTTAAAACATCCACCATTGTGCCTGTTCCAAAACAATCAAAAATAACTTGCTTAAATGACTGGCGTCCTGTTGCTCTGACCCCCATCATCAGCAAATGTTTTGAGAGACTAATCAGAGATTACATCTGCTCTGTATTGCCACTCAATCTCGACCCGCTGCAGTTTGCTTACCGCAACAACCGCTCCACTGATGATGCCATTGCATCTACAATACACGCTGCTCTCTCCCACCTGGAAAAAAAGAACACTTATGTGAGAATGCTGTTTGTAGACTACAGCTCAGCATTCAACACCATAGTGCCCTCCAAGCTAGATGAGAAACTCCGGGCTCTGGGCCTAAACAGCTCGCTGTGCAGCTGGATCCTGGACTTCCTGTCAAGCAGACGCCAGGTGGTTAGAATAGGCAGCAACATCTCCTCATTACTGACCCTCAACACTGGAGCCCCACAGGGCTGTGTTCTCAGCCCACTCTTTTATTCCTTGTACACACATGACTGTGTGGCAACACATAGCTCCAATGCCATCATTAAGTTTGCTGATGACACGACGGTGGTAGGTCTGATCACTGACAATGATGAAACAGCCTACAGAGAGGAGGTGCACACTCTGACACACTGGTGTCAGGAGCACAACCTCTCCCTCAATGTCAGTAAGACAAAGGAGCTTGTGGTGGACTTCAGAAGGAAAGACAGAGAACACAGTCCCACCACCATCAATGGAGCACCAGTGGAGAGAGTCAGCAGCTTCAAGTTCCTGGGTGTCCACATCACTGAGGAACTCACATGGTCCGTCCACACTGAAGTCGTTGTGAAGAAGGCTCAACAGCGCTTCTTCTTCCTGAGACATCTGAGGAAGTTTGGAATGAACCGCCACATCCTCACACGGTTCTACACCTGCACTGTGAAGAGCATCCTGACTGGCTGTATCTCCGCCTGGTACGGCAATAGCACCGCCCACAACCGCAAAGCACTGCAAAGGGTGGTGCGAACTGCCAAACACATCATCGGAGGTGAGCTTCCCTCCCTCCAGGAAATATATACAAGGCGGTGTGTGAATAAAGCTCGGAGGATCATCAGAGACTCCAGCCACCCGAGCCATGGGCTGTTCTCACTGCTACCATCAGGTAGGCGGTATCGCAGCATCAGGACCCGCACCAGCCGATTTCATGACAGCTTCTTCCCCCAAGCAATCAGACTTCTGAACTCTTGATCTCTCACGATCAATATACATCAGCACTGCACTTTATTACCCTTACTCTTATATCTCACACCGGACTGTCATAAATTATATTATTATTATTATATTATGTCTCTCTTAACAACTGACTATCAACCGACAGCCTGAATGTCAATACAGTACAATACTGTACATTCTATATATATATATACTTTTTTTATATATATTTTAATTTGTAATTTTTATTGAATAATGGGTATTTATATAGTAAAAAAAAACAAAAAAAAAACAGCGTATTGTATACCGTACAGTGTATGTTATTATTTGTATATTGTTGAGTGTAATTATGTGTATAACAGATGTTTAAATTGTGTTGTGTTAATTTGATGTTATTGTAAATTGGTATATGTCTCATCACTGTCACGACTGCTATGTTGATTGGAACTGCACCCAAGAATTTCACACACCATTGCACTTGTGTATATGGCTGTGTGACAATAAAGTGATTTGATTTGATTTGATTTGATATATACACATATACACACACAGACACAAACATACATACATTCACACATACACAAACTAGTGCAAAACTAAATACAAATCTGTTATATACAGTGCAAGGGAACAGTGGCGGATTTAGGCATATGCGACATGGGCAGTCCCCCGGTCAACAACTTCACCCCCCCAAACACGGTCAACAACTTTGGGGACGTGTTGAAGCAGGTTTCGCCCAGGGCACCATACAAGCGAAAACTGCTACTGCAAGGGAATGTAATGGCAGAAGAAGTTGGATGTGTTGGATAAATATAAAAAGACTAGATGGTGAATTGCACATAATTATTGCTCAATGGGGCAGTTTTAACTGTTCATGAGATGGATAGCCTGAGAGAAAAAACAGTTCCTGTGCCTGACAGTTCTGGTGCTCAGAGCTCTGAAGCGTCGGCCAGAAGGCAACAGTTCAAAAAGGTAGTGGGCAGGGTGAGTGGGGTCCAGAGTGATTTTTCCAGCCTTTTTCCTTACTCTGGAAGTGTATAGTTCTTGAAGGGAGGGCAGGGGGCAACCAATAATCCTCTCAGCAGTCCGAACTGTCCTTTGTAGTCTTCTGATATCCGATTTTGCAGCTGAAACAAACCAGACAGTTACTGAAGTGCAGAGGACAGACTCAATGACTGCTGAGTAGAACTGGATCAGCAGGGCCTGTGGCAGGTTGAACTTCCTCAACTGGCGAAGGAAGTACAAACTCTGCTGGGTCTTTTTCACAATGGAGTAAATGTGGGTCTCCCACTTAAGATCCTGTGAGATGGTAGTGCCCAGGTACCTGAATGACTCCACTGCTGCCACAGTGCTGTTTAGAATGGTGAGGGGGGACAGTGTTGGGGTGTACCTCCTAAAGTCCACAATCATCTCCACCGTTTTGAGCGTGTTCAGCTCCAGGTTGTTTTGAATGCACCATACAGCCAGCTGTTTAACCTCCCTTCTGTATGCAGACTCATCGTCATCTCGGATGAGGCCGATGACAGTGGTGTCATCTGCAAACTTCAGGAGCTTGACAGAGGGGTCCTTGGTGATGCAGTCATTGGTGTAGAGGGAGAAGAGTAGTGGGGAGAGCACACATCCCTGGGAGGCACCAGTGCTGATTGTACAGGTGCTGGAAGTGAATTTCCCCTGTCTCACAAGCTGCTGCCTGTCCGTCAGAAAGCTGGTAATCCACTGACAGAGAGATGTGGGAACAGACAGCTGGTGTAGTTTAGTCTGGAGTATAGCTGTGATGATGGTGTTGAAAGCCAAACTGAAGTCCACAAAAAGGATCCTTGCATATGTCCCTGGTCTGTCCAGATGTTGCAGGATATGTTGACTGCATCCTCCACAGATCTGTTTGCTTGATAAGCAAATTGAAGGGTATCTAGAAAGGTCTGTAGTCATTAAGTCCTGTGATTTTTGGTTTCTTTGGGACAGGAATGATGATTGAGAATTTGAAGCAGCATGGGACTTCACACTGCTCCAGTGATTTATTGAAGATCTGTGTGAAGATGGGGGCCAGTTGGTTAGCACAGGATATAAGACACGTGGGTGAAACTCCATCTTGGCCTGAAGCTTTCTTAGTCTTTTGTTTCCGAAAGACATGGCACACCTCCTCTTCACAGATATTAAGTGCAGGTTGAGTAGCAGGAGGGGGGAGGAGGGGGGTTGCAGGAGGTGTTGGTGTTTGTGTGAAGTGATGGTCAGGGCAGGTGTGGGGTGTGAGATTGGGCCTTTCAAATCTACAGTAGAACTCATTCAGGTTGTCAGACAGTTGTTGGTCCACCACAGGGTTGGGGGTAGGAGTCCTGTAATTCGTAAGTTGTTTCATGCCACTCCACACTGATGCAGGGTCATTAGCTGAAAACTTGTTTTTCAGCCTCTCAAAGTATCTTCTTTTAGCCACTCTGATGTCCTTATTCAGTGTGTTCCTGGTCTGATTGTACAAGACTTTACCCCCACCTCTGTAAGCATCCTCTTTGGCTTGACGAAGCTGCCTGAGTTCTGCTGTAAACCATGGTTTGTCGTTGTTGAACATTAAATAAGTCCTAGTAGAAATGCATATATCCTCACAGAAACTGATATATGATTTAACAGTATCTGTGAGCTCATCCAGGTCGGTGGCTGCAGCCTCAAAAATACTCCAATCAGTGCAATCAAAGCAGGCTTGTAGTTCCAGCTCTGCTTCATTGGTCCATCTCTTTACAGTCCTTACTACAGGCGTAGCAGATTTTAGTTTCTGTCTGTAGGTTGGAAGAAGATGAACCAGACAGTGATCAGAGAGTCATAAAGCTGCTCTAGGGACAGAGCAATATTCATCCTTTATTGTTGTGTAGAAATGATCCAATGTATTTTTGTCTCTGGTTGGGCATGTTATGTGCTGTTTGTTTTTGGGCAGTTCACGTGTGAGATTTGCTTTGTTAAAATCCCCAAGAATAATAATAACTGAGTCCGGGTATTGTTGTTCCGTGTCTGTGATTTGATCAGCCAGCTGTTGCAGCATGGCACTCACGCACGCGTTTGCCGCGATATACACTCTCACCAGAATAAACGATGAAAACCCGCGCCGAGTAGAACAGTGATGGGAAGATCGGATCATTTTACTGACTTGAATATTTGAGTCTCGTTCAGAAAAATGAACGAATCTTTATTCAAGTCATTTAGTTCATTTCGTTCATTTAAGCAGAATTAAATAAAAATGTTACATTTTCAGTAGCCAAATCCCCCCCAACACGTCTGCCTGCTTACGCAAACTTTGATTATAGTCCCAATAAGGAAAAACTGATAATGCAGCCAATTACAAATTATGAGAAACAGAAATATTAGTTCACCTCTGGAATCTTCTTGTCGGAGTCGTTCGTTCTTTTGTCACTGCATAGCATATATGGCTGTCACGTGACAAAAGAATGAACGACTCGGACCAGAAGACTCGAGAGGTGAACTAATCATTTCTGTTTCCGGTGTGAGCAATGCATAGCGTATACGGCTGTCACGTGACAAAAGAACGAACGACTCGGACCAGAAGACTGGAGAGGTGAACTAATCATTTCTGTTCCTGTGTGAGCAATGCATAGCGTATACGGCTGTCACGTGACAAAAGAATGAACGATTCAGACCAAAAGACTCGAGAGGTGAACTAATCATTTCTGTTTCCTGTACAGTGCCTATGCAGTTTTCACGTAACAAACGAATGAAGGTTGCGCAATACACATGCGCGGCCAACACAAAATGAACGAATCACTCTCTGAGACTACTCGTTCTTCTGAGTCACATAAAAGATTTGTTCAAAATGAATGAACGACCCATCACTAGAGTGGAACGGCTTACAGTTAATAAAGAGCGCTTCCAAATTAGGACAGCACATCTTCTTTAACGCTGTTACATCTGTACACCAACTTTCATTGATGTAAAAGCATGTTCCACCGCCTCTCGTTTTCCCCGTTAACTCCGAAATGCGATCCACTCTGAACAGCTAGAAGCCTGGCAGATGTAATGCACTGTCTGGAATGGCTTCACTCAGCCAGGTTTCTGTGAAGCACAAGGCAGCAGAGTTTGAAAAGTCCTTGTTTGTACTGTGAGGAGATGTAGTTCATCCGTTTTGTTAGGAAGAGAGCGGAGATTCACTAGATGAATGCTCGGCAGCTCTGTTCGAAAGCCGCGCCAACGGAGCTTGACCAGCGCGCCGGCTCGTTTTCCTCGCCTGCATCTCTTGAATGGCAGAGCTGCACCTCTGACTAAAATGTCCAGCAAAGTGTCCGAATATTCAAAAACCGGGAAAAGATTGTCTGGTGTATGCTGCCGAATGTTCAGCAGTTCATCCCTGGTAAAACTGACTGGAAAAAGATGGTAACGCTTTAGATTACAGCCCACAATTTACAGCATACCTTTTTGTAATAATAGTGTACCTATAAATTACTTACGTGTAGGTATAAGGGAACAATATGCAAAGTTTGGGGAATAAAGGGGTAACAACCTGGAAAATGACAAATAATTTATACTGTAAGTATTTTATAACTATATATATATATATATATATATATATATATATATATATATATATATATATATATATATATAATACCTATGTATTATTACAAAAAGGTACGCAGTGTATGTTCTTTCTAAATTGCTCCCAAACGATTGTTGTTTAGCATAGTAGGTCATATACCACGTAATATCTCCATCTTGTCAAGTTAAGTCAAGTCAAATCACATTTATTTATATAGCACTTTATACTATAGGCTACAGATTGTTTCAAAGCAGCTTCACAGTAATAAACAGAAAAATAACAGTAATGTTTCAAAATGCATCAATTATGAAAAATACTTCAATTTCAGCTATAAAGCAGCTCAAGACAGTAATGTAATTATTCAGCTGAATTCAGTTCAAGTTTGTGTTCTCATCCGATAGTGTCAATACAGTTAGTTCTGAATATTAATAGTCATTTAAGCCCCCAATGAGCAAGCTAAGGGCGACTATGGCAAGGAACCAAAACTCCATCAGATGACAGTAGTGAAGAAAAAAAAAAAAACCATGTATCCTGTAATAATAGAGTATGTACCCCATAGTTAAAAAATACCTACAGTAGCCTATATGTGTAGGTACACTATTATTACAAAAAGGTACGCTGTGTATGTTTGCATTTGACAAAATATAGGAAAAATAAGACCTGCCATTTGTGGAGAAAATGTTTATGGTGTTTAAATTCTATTTTTAAAGTGTCTTCGTACATTTGTTGACAAATTCCATTTGTCTTCCTTTGTTGTCCTTTTAAAGACTGTCTTCAGCACGAGCCAATAGCATTCGAGAGCGGACTGCGAAGGAGTATATCATTAGTTGGACCCATTGAACGAATACACCCCTTTACTGAACTAGTCAGTCATTTCGATAGTGACATAAACGAACTGAATGTATAGGTAAATTCTTCTCGACTGACATGAACGAATCAGTCATTATGAATGATGATCTGCTGACCGTGAAGAGGAGCTGCAAGTCGTTCGTTCATATCATCAATTACGTTCAACAAGAAAAGGAGCCGGATGAATTATGAATAAAACTGAGTGATGACCACACATTACAATGATATACGGACGTTATTGAAACTCATAATTATTTTTTAGACTAGTACTGTTGTCCTTTTTTTGTATAGCTTGTGATTAGCAGTTCACAGTATGATAGACATGTTGTGTTGTCATTGGTGGGGAAAGGCTTATGATGCTTTAACACTCTGCAGTGCTGAAGTAGAATTTTAATAAAGGATAATTGGACTTGTTCTGGTCTAGAATGGCTGCATTCAGTTCAATGCAGTTACTTAAAAGACAGTCATTCAGCACCATCTGCAGGCGCAAAGGCGTAACTTGAAGATATGATCAGTGAACGAATCAATGAACGAATCTTTTTGGTGAATGGAAAAACAAAATCGAGTCATTGAAATTAATCAAAATCACCACCACTATTACATTTCAGTGAGAGCTGGCAACTACTGGCAACAACAGCTGTTGGCAACAGGATGTGGGTGTATCAAGAGATGTGACAAAGTTGAGAAAAGTTTAAGGGTACTTTCACACTACCACTTTTGGTGCACACCCGAGTTCAAATGACGTCAAAGTTTGGTTCGTTTGGGTGATGTGAATGCTGTTTTCCGAACTCGGGTGCACACCCACAAACTGCTCCCGAGTCAGCTTGAAATGGTGGTCTGGGGTACGGTTCATGTGAACTCTTGTTTGGTATGCTGCTGATATAAATGCAATCGTACCAAATCGTGGAACTGAACCACTATTGATGACGTATAATTTGCGTCTTCGCAGGCTCTGGATACATTTCTCTTAACTGCTTGTGTCCAAATAAATCTGAGAGCAGCTCATATTCTTCACATCCCTTGCACAGCATCCGCAGACAAACGTTAATATTCTTCACATCATTGCACATTCAATGCATCCGTGGCAGACAAATACAATTGTCGTTTTCTGCATGTAAAGTTTTGGTGGTAAATAATATAGAAATCAGCAGTAGGAACGCCTACTAGCGACATAGAATACAGAGACTAGCGACGTCTGGTGGCAAAGTCGCTGGCAATGTGAATGGGGCTTTAGAAATCAAGAGATTGATAAAAATGTCCTGTTGCTTGTTGCAGTCACAGCTGGTTAGTACAAAAACTCATCTTAACATGGAAGGGATCTCTTAAATCACTTTTGTTAGGGTCGTATTTTATCATCTCACACCCAAACAAATGAGAGAGTGAGATATTAGAGATGAAACATTGGATGATTCACTTGACAGCGGGGGAAGGATCACAGAAGATCCAGCAAGAACAGATACAGTTAGCTGAATGGATGAACGTGCTTGAGGTATCAGATCATCACAAGTTCAATACTGAAAGTAGTCTCACAATTTCAATCTCTGCAGAACAGACAGTCCTTGCTGCCCGCGTCTCCCCAACCATTTTCTCCTCCATATTATTATTATTTTTTTTTTCCACTGCAAATCAGCGCACAAACAACTTGGATCGCAAGCTTCTTGCGGACCACCGTTTTTAGAGGGAAGAACTCCAGTCTCGTGCGAGAACTCCTGTCTTTCGCGTGATCTTATGTATTTTCCTTTATCACTTCTCACATGCGTTTTGTTGTGAAATGTAGTGGAAACCAGAGAGGGTTGTCGGGGATTCTTCATAGTGAAATGTTTTGTAATGTGTGACCCCCTGTCGCCGATCCCTTGTGTAATGTGCAAACCACAGCAACTTCAAGATACCCCATTATAGACAGACAGTTGTATAATGAGAGAAGAACAGCAATCTGATGACTTTGAAAGTCGTATAGTGTGTGGGTGGCATAATGTCGCTCATTTTACGATGGAGTAACGCCTGTTTCACAAACCAGCATGTAGATCGCTCGTTATAAAGTAGAACTTAAGTGCTTCGTTACAGGAGCTGTCCGGTCTGAAGGTGCTGAAAATTTGGCCAATATGTCCTGGAGTTTGTCTTCTCGACATGAAAATAATGTGGAAATACTACTTCGGCCCTGGGCATGACACCACAAACCACCTTAACTGTAGTAAAATCACAGTATCACACAATAATTGGCTTATTGCCGACAGCAGTGGTGGCGACAGCAATATGATAAAATATACCAATGGTCAATAAATAGTCTCATTTATACGTAATAATATTCACAATAAACAATTTTCTACTGCCAAGTAAGATGTTTATTACCCTAACTGAAAGCAAAGTCCCTTTCAAGGCAAGTCAGTCCATTCAGCAGCCATCTTTGTAACGCTCCTAGACAACTATTTTCTATGTAAACAAGTGGCATAAAAGTTCAGCTCCTATTTACTTAAATGGGGAAAGACAGAAATCTCCAAAACAGTTGGTTAAGATTACGATCAAATAACACATTTAAAATCAGCAGTTTAATCTGGTATCATAAATTTGGCTTCTTTAGCTCAGATCACTAAAAAGAAAACAACAATTCTGACTGGTTCAGCTAATGCTCATGCACATTCTTGAGTTGACTGACAGGCGATGTCTGTGTCTAAAAGGTGACTGGCACTTTTACCTATAAGGCGGGACTTCCTTTTGTTCATCCGTTGGCCGTTCCAATTTCTCCCATTCATTTTACTACCAGTGGTCCATCTCTGCAAAACTGTCTATGGATAACACTTTATAATAATGGTCCATCATTAATAGGTAATTATGCAGGAATTAATACAGGATTAATGAGTAGTACTACATTAACACTTTAGTTACTACTATTTACTAATATGGAAACATTATTAATCAGTAAGGAATAGCGAACTGATGACTGAGGTAGTTCACTGTTAGGTAATCACTAATTACTGAATTTGATTTTTCTCATTGAGAACTATCTACTAACTATGGCTAATTTAAAATAACTACTTATTAATTACTAATCAAAACATAAACAGAGTCTAAAATGTGAATAATTATGTTTTTATTGTGAACATGATCATGAAATGCGCCTTCAGAGAAACATGCACCTCACATGTTTTCTTTGTGGTGAATAAATTTATGAATGTAACAGCTCGCTAAATCATGGCTACAGTGTCTGGTAAAGTGTCATAGTCAGCTTACAGATGTATGTGCCCAACATGTGTATTCTCTTCTGTTCATTACAAATTATTAACTTCGGCTTTTTAAAATAATTTTGGAAACCCATAAGTAATGAGTCAAGTGTTACCACATAAACACAAAGGAATTACAAATTATTTTAAAGTGAGGGTCATGGTAACGCATTATTAATTAATGAATACACACTTGAATATACACAAAAAAATGTATTCATAGATACTGTAGGTTAATTTTACAAGAAGTGTTTAATTTTATGTAAAGTGCTTTTTTTGTCTGAGTAACTTAACAGATCCAATGAAAAAAAAGAGAAAAGAATGAGTGTCACATCCATTAAGCTTCTAATCCAATCAGGGTTCGCCATATTCAGTGCTCGTGCTGAAACTGAAAAAAGAGCAAGTGTGCTTTTGTTCTGCCCTCTCGTCGATCCGCCTGCAAGAGGTAAACTTCAACATAAATTCTATTCAGACCGAACACAGGCAAAGGAGGAAACATGTCAAATTAATTAGATAAAAACTGTATGTATTGTGGGCAGAGTGGGCTTGTCTAGGGCGGAAGTACACACTTGATCAACACACTTGCCCTTTAGATACATAATTTTATTATTTTACTTTATGTTAAGATATAAGACTTTTAAAACATGTAGTAACTGTGAGCACCAGCAATTAAAAGCATTGTCTTGCTAAATGTTTGTAGCCTATGCAATTATGTTCAATTATTTCAATGATTCATAATTCAATGGCAGAATTATTATTAACTTATTTTTTTTTTTTTTTTTTTTTTTGAATGTCTGTGAATGTTTGTTTGATCTTTTTGATTAAATGAATAAAATGTAGGAACAAACACTTGAGTATTCATTACTAACTGACAAGTAACACCTCAGTTACTGTTAATGGTTTATAATGTGTTTTCACTTTAGAATAATGGTCCAGATAACCTTTAACTCCCAAGGAAGGAAACAGTAAGATCTCATTAATTAATTAATAATTAATTAATAATTCAGTAGACCAATAATATTGGTCATAATACCTCAGTCATCAATTCGCCATTACTTACTGATTGGTTAATCATGTTTCCATATTAGTAAATAGTAGTAACTAAAATGTTAATGTACTTATTAATCCTGTATTAATTCCTGCATAATTACCTATTAATGATGGACCATTATTCTAAAGTTTTACCTTTCTATGCTGCAGGCTGTTTATGGTTGCCAAGCAACACAGCAAGTTGTTGCATTAATATAAAATGTGCTGCCACAGGTGTGCATTTTTCTGCCTTTTACAATGGCTTTCAATGCAACTCATTCAGAATCATAATTTAGAGTCGGAATAATCTGTTTAGTAATTTTTTTTTTTTTTTTAAACAACAATATACTGAGCTTAAATATTCTTTAAGGGGCAGTTCACACTGAATGCATTTTTCCATATGTCTGCGCTGCCCTTTGACTGCTTTTTAAATTGTTTATCAATTGTTTTTCTATGTAAACATGCACTAGAAAGATGTCTTTGATCGTTCTTGCAGTTTTGTCAGTGCCTCGTGCAGAAATGCTGTGTTTTTTAGAACAGCAACCTTTAAAAACACATCTCGAGACACCTGTGATCTGTTCTATTCATTGCACTGCATCTAGCATTTTTTAGTACAATAAAGTGTGTTTGGTGTGAACAACCCTTAAATGAATATTCTGGGTTCAATACAAGGTAAGCTCAATCCACAGCATTTGTGGCATAATGTTGATTACTACCAAAATTTATTTGGACTCGTCCCTCCTTTTCTTTAAAAAAAAAAAAAAAAAGAACGCAAAAATCTGGGTCACAGTGAGGCACTTACAATGGAAGTGAATGGGACCAATTTTTGAACGTTGAAATACTTACTTTTTCAAAAGTATAGCCACAAGATATAAATGATATACATGTACACATGATTTTAGTGTGATAAAATCACTTGTTACTAAAAAAAAGAAAAAAAAGTCTTTGGTCGGACTGGAGCAAGATATCAAACAGTGGCCCCATGTCTACAGTAAGAGAGACAAATTCTGTCATCATTTACTCACCCTCATACTGTATGTTTCCAAATAACTTTCTTTCCTCTGTCAAACACAACAGGAGATGTTCATTTTTAGGTGAACTATGCCTTTAAAAAAAGCCAACCAGAATAACAAGTTACTGACACTCCCTCAGTGGTGCAGAGAAGGGACTTTGACCTGTAAAGTGCCTTGACAGGGCAGGAAGTAGACCAGGGGTCAGGAAGAGCTCCCTACCCATATGACGTTTTAAAAGAATCGCCAGAATTACCTCAAAGCTCAAAAGAGTTCCATGAGACAATTGCATCTGTGAGGAGAGATTTGGCCGGGGCAAGAGCTTTCCCAGAGATATCACATACACACTCCCTCTAACACACATTAACATACACAGATCCAGAACAACATCAGAGCATGAACATGTTATCCACTGTCAGACCTATTTTGTGAAACAAATTTTCTTGTACATGATCTAAATTCAAGCATACCAAGTACATGATGAACATATGAATTAACCAAACATTCTAATCTATATTAGCGTTTGCGCAACCAATCATTTTTACTGGACAGCTAGTCTAGTCATCCAGAAAAGTACTTGAATAGTCAGTAGGTGAATATTTGCCATTTACTTTGGCTGGCGGGTATTCAAGTACAGTTTTTTTAAGGTCAAGCCATAAATTGTTTAAAAAGGACTTACTGGTGTATTAACTTGACGTTACATCGTCATCACCAAAGGCAATTAATCGGCCATCTATGAACATGTCACACTAAGCGATCAAAGACTTCCTATTTTGCCCTAAGACGAGAAATCTCTTTCAATTTCCAAAATTCAGTTGTCTCATACGGCAAAATCGTGGCCAAAATTGTACAGTGTTAACCCGGCATAGTGAAAGTTAGCCCTTTCCTTGTCTCGCAAAAATTGTGAATTTGCACTAGTTGTTGTTAAACTACTGAGTATTGTTAAATTCACTGCTGAGATTACATTGTTAAACTCACCGATGATTCATGTAAAATTCACCGCTTTGCTTTGTTAAACTCACTGTTGAGTGTTATGAAATTCAATGCTGAACGTTGTTAAACTCACCACTGAGAGTTGTAAAAGTCACTGCTGTGCATTGTTAAACTCACTGTTTAGTGATGTAAAATTCACTGCTGTGCATTGTTAAACTCACCTTTGAGTTTTGCACAGAGAGCACTCTGATGTATTTGGCCCAATAGCTGATGCCTGTGTTGGATCAGTCGGGTATGAGGGGAGTACTGAAGCCTGTTCTACTTCCATACACAATCTCAGGAGGCCCGGGCTGGTTCTGGTGTCAGGGAGTTCCCTGCCGTGAGTCTGCGCTCACTTGCCCGTCCCATTCCAGGCATTGCAGATACTGGAAAGAATGCCGTGATTAAAGTTCTGATCAGGCAGGATGAATGGCATTCTACTGGACCGTGGAGGAGGATGGAGGTGCTGGGACAGACTGTAGAGATTTGAAATGGCAGTGGGGGAACGAGGGTTGAGAAAGATTCTCAACAAGGGTGGATTATGAACCGGGCCAATAGGGCAGTGTCCTGCAAAGCAAAAAATCACTTTCTTAATCTTTAATTTAGTCTTGTTTCTAGTAAAAATATCAAAACATCCTTAAAACAACATGCATTTACCTGAGGAGCAAAATGACATAAGATATTAAGAATTGTTTTCAGAGAAATCTACCAAAATTTTGTGAGGTTTATTCTTAAACCTCCTATTGAGTTTTTTTTTTTTTTTTTTAAATACCACATAGTATTTAGTACAGGAACCAAACTTTGTGACTTTGTCAGGACTATCAAAATTAACATAACTAAATGTTTTATTATTTACTTATTTATTGGATTGTTTATTTTTATAAAATTGATTGGGAGATATAACCGTTTAACCACAAATTGTTACATCTATTGTGTTCACAATGTTGACCCAGGCATCAACTGTGGCTTTACACATGTGTGACGAGGAGGATAAAGAGGAGCCAGGGACACCAGTTTGAGAGGGAGAGATACGCATGCGGCCATGCTGTCTGTGTGTTATATGTTATGTTTAAGTTCCTTTGTGTTATTAAAAGTTTACGTTAAATGCTCAGCCGGTTCCCGACTCCTCCTTTCCCTTAAGCAGAGACCTTGTCCGTTACCAACATGATATTATGCTGATGTTTTTGGTACATCTATGAATTACTTTACTGAAATCTAGCCTCTTTCCCATGCCCTCATACACACTTTTTTTTTTTTTTTTTTTTTGTCTCCCGCTGAGACTGCATCTAGTTTACATACATGCACACACACACACACACATATATACTCTCACACACACAAAAGAGACATATGTAACGAGAATAACAAATGCAATATATCAAAAGGAACTAAAGGGTCTAAAGGGTGTGTGGCAAGAGAAGTACACAGTCTAAATAGGGCTTGAAAGAGGAAAAGTCCAAATTTTTGTCTGCAGCCATCTGCATCTGATCTGATGAAGAACCAGCTTGCAGTATACTCACACATTAACATTCAGCAGTGCATGCAAGTAAACTGAACAGATTTTGTTTAAAAACACTGAAAAGAATATTAATGTTGTATAGTTGTGATGTACAATTGATTTGATGTGGTTTAGTTATGTTGGTTCCATAGATTTTGACTTCTGTGTTATTTTGAGCAGTTATTAGTTAAGAGGAAATTTATTCTAATTACTATGAATTCTCACATTAGATATTGATAAACATTTAATGCTATATTCAAATAAAATTTCATATAACCTTGACAAAATATATATATATATATATATATATATATATATATATATATATATATATATATATATATATATATATATATATATATTCACATGTATCACAATGGTTTGGCTGTATATTTTGAAATGTTAAAGAATTTCTACATTTTGTAATTTAAACAGAAATGGAATACTAAATATAACATATTAATAACATCTACAGATCAATTTTTAAGTCCTTTTTTTACTATAAATCTCCACAAAAAAGGACTTAAATATTTATCTGTTTCACACCCATAGTCATCATAACACTTATGAAAATAACTTATGACTCCAGTGAAAAAATAACCACTGGAGTCTTATGGATTACTTTGATGCTGCCTTTATTTGATTTTTGGAGCTTCAAAGGTCTGATCACCATTCACTTGCATTGTATGGACCTATAGAGCTGAGATGTTCTTGAAAAAACCTTTGTTTGTGTTGTGCAGAAGACAGAAAGTCACACACATCTGGCACGGCATAAGAATGAGTAAATGATGAGAGAACTTCCACTTTTGGGTGAACTATTTACATTTACATTTATGCATTTGGCAGACGCTTTTATCCAAAGCAACTTTCATTGCACTTATTACAGGGACAATCACCCTGGAGCAACCTGGCGTTAAGTGCCTTGCTCAAGGACACAGTGGTGGTGACTGTGGTGATTGAACCGGCAACCTTCTGCTTACCAGTTCTGTGCTTTAACAATCCATTTACTATTCAGCCTGATCTCATTAAAATGACTTGCGGCAACAGTTTGCAAAATTATGTTATGTGGTACAAGTATTTCGGCAGTTCCAAGGTAAAAAAATACACTGTGTGGTGCTAAAAGCAAGTTTAATTTTCTCCAAAACAGATGAGGTTTATAAGGTTAATGGTCTATTCAGTTTTAAATAATTGTAAAAAAAAAAAAAAAAAAAAAACTACTTCCCTACCCTAAACCTAACCAGTAGTGTCATAAAAGTAAATGTGAGATAAAAAAAAAAGCAATTGTTGAAGCAACCACGTCATTTTGTGGTGCTTCTGTGACACTTTCGGCTCACGTTTCAACTCAGATGCTTTTCAGGTCTCGTATTCCAATTACAATGCTCTATCAGTTTATCAGCTACCACCCAACTTAAACACTTTTAAATGTAGTTGTTTATGTAATGCTAACGTGGCAACATGATCACACAGGAGGTCGGCATGTTGTTTCCGATAGTTCCGGTACACTGGGATCGGCAACATTATGCCAACTCACGGACCTCTGTCATGGACTGTTGTGTTTTTTGCAATGTATTACACAAATGGTGTGATTATTCTCGGAACAGTGACTTCATTTCTTGTATTTGAGACTTTATATCTTACGAATTTAACTTTAGTTTTCATACCTTTAAAATTATTTCTTGTTCTTTAGACATAACAAATCATACTTTTATCAAAAGGGTGTCTCTTCAAAGAGGCTGGTGCCCCAGTGCCCCGATTCTGGAGGACTAAGATATGGGGGTTATTCAGACATCGCATGGGCATTGACAGTACAGACTGTCCTGTACTGTTTCCATCCACTGACCATTAGGAACGATTTCCTAGTCGCCAGTGCAATCTAGGAATGGCGTTTAACACATGCTTAAGACGGGCATGAAAAGATTAACAGATATGACACAGCATTCTGATATTAGTCCCCTTTGTAACTTTAGAGCACTGCATAAGTAAACCGTTCATGCGACACACAAAGACAGACATGTCCCATAATGCATCTATATGAAACATGCCTTTCATGTATTTGAGCCAAAACATACATTTAACATGCTGCCTTTGGAATGGATTGTACCTTGGTTGCATGCCAAGCACTTGCTCAGTCTTAGCCATCTCTATTGGTCAGCTCTAAGCTTATCTCATATCTCAAGAGATGGACACTTGATCCATCCAGCCATCATAGGGTGATTAATGATGCCCTGTCCATCCAGCCCATGCACCAGTGGACACCCAACACCTGCGAATCGGCGCGGGGCAGTGGCTGACGTGAGGCTCATGCTATTTCATAGGCATGTGGCTCTATTTACTGTACACATCCTGGATGTTTACTGTGTTGGCCAAGAGGGCGGAGAACACAAACCCAAAATACAAAATTAAAAAGAGGCCAAGAATTTTATGACAGACTTATCCTCTCCAAATGTTTTCTCTGGGCCAAAATATCCTTATAAATGGATTGTTATAAATATAGAGACAGTATTTTATCACTCACTGGAAAAAAAAGAACATAATGCTGTCATGGCAATTGTGACAATTGGGGGGGCATCTTACCTCAAGGGTCTAACTTTACCTTGTCACTTCAAAATAAAAACAATATTTTTTACTACAAAAATCTAAATACTTTACTGTGTCGACAGATCCCCCATTAACAAATAGACATAAAAACGTTTTAATATCCAACATAATAGAATGTCACAGATCACTATTTTCCAATGACAAAAAAATTATATATATAAATATAATTTAACCTCAAAACTGTTTGGATGGAATAAATCTCACAAATGTTAATATTCAGATGAAATATCAAGAGAAAAAGTTAAGGTGGGGAGGTCATCTTACCCCGGGGGGCATCTTCCCCTATATATCCTCCTGAGACCCCCGCGTGACTGCTGTGAACATTTTCCATTTCCCTTTCTGATTTGTAACTAATAGGACCTAATAAAAAAAATTAATAAATAAATTCAAGAGCAAATCGTTTTCCTAAAAATGTATGTCCACATATGTGGACAGCAGGACTAAGTTGTAAAATTTAAAGTAATACCAAGCTATACAAAGTCAGATTTTTTTCATCAAACAGTTTATTATGTGTCCAGGAGTGTTGGTTATTCATGTTTTTGAGATGGTATAGACATTACAGCTGATTTTCTATAAAGCTGAATTAATAATTCTGATTAAAAGTAATGGCCAGCATCATCAAATCACTGCCAACCATGTTAAAATAAAATTAAACATTAAAAAAATTCTGAATCTATGCACTGATTATCATTGTCTCATGTCTGCCAAACATGTTGAGTGGTCCAAACTTCATCTGCAGCCTGAAACTGAACTTTTGGTCGGATTTTAGGAGTGAATGCACTGAGCTACATAAAGAGCTATAGAATGCTCCCTTGCTCCCTATTTAGTGAATGACTTAACCTCCAGTGTGCTGTCTGTCAGCACTGGTCTCAGAATAGTTCGAAATGCACCTTATTTTCATCCTAACTCCATATAAAGCCTCTGAAAGCAAACATTTTTTAGCTTTTGCATGAATACATTTATTCTCAATGTGAAAATGCACAGTAAATATATAGGAATGCATTTACTAATGTTAGTGAATAGAACCATATTGTGCAGTGATAACAAAATAAATCAACAAAAAAATGTATATTAAAATGAAGCGAATTGACCCACTAAACTAGAGATGCTACTCTTTACAACCAAACAGGTTTCAATCAAAAAACTTAGAGGTTTCTTACCAAAGGCACTTTTGTCGGCACTGCGCCAGTAGTAGTGCTTCCTGTATATCAGCGCCATGCTGTTGTGTCAAGTGACGCGGTGCGCCAGAAGTTTAACCCTTAAATGACAGTGTAGAGTCTTGCGAACAGTATTCAGCTGGTTTTAATTAATTTAAATTATGTGTTGCATATAGAGAAGCCAGAATACAACATCCACACATGTGGACGTGGGGTCGCACGAGGATATATAAAGACAATAAGTATATACAGTACTGAATACATACAGTATAAAGTATACTGAAAACTAGAGTTGGGGTGCTCGAGTTTGGACTCGGATTTGAGTCCTGAGTCCAATTTTAATGGACTTGGACTTGTCACGGACTTGGATGCATTTATACCCTGACTTGACTCGGACTCGAGCCTTTGGGACTCGAGAGTTTTTTCCGAGTCCAGCCGAGTCCATAACATTTGTGATGCAATGAATAAATAAATAAATAAATAAATAACAAAACAGAAAAAAATGAACACATCTCTGTCTGCATGCAGCTGTATTAGCCCCTGAAGTCATAGATGTAGCTAGAGTTGTTTCACTGTTTAAGCAAACACACACTCACACACATACGCATGTGCACAGACACAATACGCTTGAACGTTACTACAGAGAATACTGTATAACATCGACTACCGAGGTGGCTGGCACAATGAAAACATCAAGACGGGCATGTATCCAATGTAATAGAAACTAAACAAGGCAGTTTCACACGGGACCTGACAACTGGTAAAATTGCGTGTGGTGTTTTTGCAGTCAAGACGGTGCTCACATTGCCGTTTCATCGTGGTTAAAAACTTAAAATCAAGAAATGCATTGAGTCAAGTCACCCACATCATGTCTCTCACAGTTTACTAAAAACAGCATATCGAAATAAAATACATAAAAATAGTATTAATATTGGATATTAAGTCTTTTTAGGCATAATGTATCTACACAGGCTTCTGTAGTCTCTTGTGGTTCACGCAGTGTCGTCAGCTTGAATCGGCCCATAATAGCTTGATGAATTAACTGTGTAACTTTTTAAATAGTCGGGGGGAAAATGTGTCTTATTGCTAAAGCAGACAGCAGCTCTAAACAGATAAACAGCACCTATTTATTATTGATTGACTGTTTTCAAAGCATTTACGAGCCGCTTAAATACATAATTTTACAGCATTTGTCCACCATTCACAACATTCAGCCATGCACAATAAAATATTAGGATATTTTGGGCAATTAAATGTTTTGTTTATAATTTAATTATAGACTTTAAAAGAAATGTATTATTCGATGACAGAGTTTGTGTATGAAGCTAAACTATAAGATGAATTTAGATGGTTATGGAGTTTTATGACTATTATTATGATAATAATGACTATTATTTCTTTAGTTAGGGATAATTTGAAATAAAACTAAATTAAATTGAATTGGCAAATTGAAAATTAAGTAGAAATAAAAACGAAATTAAAATTCGAAACATAATAACCTTAGTTGCAATGACTAACTCAGCTTTCACTTTCTTTAGTCTATGTTTGAGTGAAGGGGAAAAAGAATTGTGTTGAAGGACAGTTTTGTCTTCATACACCCAGAGCATATGCTCTTATTCTGAAACCACTTTGATGTTTGTTCAGCAGAAAACTAATCATAAAATATATATATGAAAGGCAACAGAGGTGTTTTTGTTACATTTATATTGACATTTTTTTTTCTTAGTTGTGAAGTTTCAAATAAGCTTAAAATATTGATGTTGAGTTTACAGTTACAATTTTAATTCAGATTCATGAACAGATTCATTCAGATTCGGACTCAACTCGGACTTGGCCTGTTATGGACTCGGTCTTGAGTCCGACTCGGTCCCTTTTTTGAACTCGGACTCAATTGTTTAAAGATTCGGACTTGACTCGGACTCGACTAAGGTGAGCTCGAGTCCAACACTACTGAAAACTGAATAATACTGGCAACACTAAAATTATCATAGAGTGAAAACTAATGAAAATGAACCTAAATTGTAAGGACAAATTTAAGAATAAAATCTAAATAAAACTACAATAACTCTGGTGCAGGAGGCCCAACCAGTCCCCCTGAGGTACGATAAAGCATGGGAGCCTTGCACCCACACAATACACATGCCAAGAGAGCGATACCACCTGAAAGATTAGGGTAAGTGTTCTGTGAATGTGCCGAGGCTCTCGGGAGCCGACTGCAATCTTCGTTAAGAGCTCCAGCTGAGGAGCCTGTAAACCGAAACGGAAAAAGCACCTGACCTGTGTCGGTAAATGGAGCCGGATGGTGGCCCCATCATAGTGAATTCCCTAAGGAGGGGGATGTGTGTCTTTTCTCCATCTTAATGGCTCCTACCCCCTCACCAATCATTCAGGTGATATCCCACCCCCTTGCCGTAAAGAGGAGACACCTGATCCCTCCTGGGGTTCCACAATCAGTTCCCTCCCCTGCGGGCATGGCTCAGCCCTGACCTCTGACCCCTACTTTGCAGGCTATTTATATGGGTGCGTACTTGACATGACAGCTAAAGAAAAGGAGGGCGGGTGAGGTTAAGCTCTATCCAGATGAGGGGCCTCATCTCATGTATTAAGTTAATAAGGGCACCAGGGATAGTTACAGGGCAAGACTAAATGCTGATGTACAAGTCAGGCTGCAGATGAAATTGGGAAAGTGTTCAGAATAACATAATATCAAACATTGACAAAATCACAAAATTAAATATTAATATATAGACAAAACAAAAACAAATAAACAGAGGAATTCCAGAGCATCTCCAAACGGCAGATCTTGTGGAGTGTTCCCGGTATGCAGTGGTTAGTACCTACCAAAAGTGGTCCAGGGAAGGACAACCAGTGAACCGGCGACAGGGTCATGGGCGCCCAAGGCTCACTGATGCGCGTGGGAGTGAAGGCTTGCCCGTCTGTTTCGATCCCACAAAAGAGCTACTCTAGCACAAATTACTGAAAAACTTAATGCTGGCCATGATAGAAAGGTGTCAGAACACACAGTGCATCGCAGCTTGCTGTGTATGGGGCTGCGTAGTCGCAGACCAGTCAGAGTGCCCATGCTGACCCCTGTCCACTGCCGAAAGCGCCCACAATGGCACGTGAGCATCAGAACTGGACCATGGAGCAATGGAAGGAGGTGGCCTGGTCTGATGAATTACGTTTTCTTTTAGATCATGTGGATGGCCTGGTGTGTGTGTGTGTGTGTCGTTTACCTGGGGAAGAGATGGCAGCAGGATGCACTATGGGAGAAGGCAGGCCGGTGGAGGCAGTGTGATGCTATGGGCAATGTTCTCTGGGAAACCTTCAGTCCTGGCATTCATGTGGATGCTACTTTGACACGTATAACCACCTACCTAAAGATTGTTGCAGACCACATACACCCCTTCATGGCAACAGTATTCCCTGATGGCAGTGGCCTCTTTCAACAGGATAATGCGCCCTGCTACACTGCAAAAAATGGTCAGGAATGGGTTGAGGAACATGACAAAGAGTTCAAGGTGTTGATTTGGCCTCCAAATTCCCCAGATCTCAATCCAACTGAGCATCTATGGGATGTGCTGGACCAACAAGTCCAATCCATGGAGGCCCCATCTCGCAACTTATAGGACTTAAAGGATCTGGCACTAACGTCTTGGTGCCAGATACCACAGGACACCTTCAGATGTCTTGCGGAGTCCATGCCTCGACAGGTCAGGGCTGTTTAGTGGCATGCGGGTGACCTACATGATATTAGGCAGGTGGTTTTAATGTTGTGGCTGATCGGTGTATATTGCCCCCTTAAGTAGATTCATTATAGTTAGCTACTTTTTGTTAGTAGTTTGTAGTGTAGCTAACTACTTCTTCAAAGTATTTTGACTGTAGTTAAACAACTTTATATTGTGAAAAACTTCTAGCTTGGCAAGCTACAATTTAAAAGAAGATCCCCCTGACACTGGTACTCATCTATAATAAATCACAATGGAGATATGCAAAGGTGCAGTATACTGAATGCTCTCCAAGGCTGGCACTATTTGATAATACAGTAAGAGAGTTTCCCAAGACTCCTTTAACTCACACACTGTAATAAACACATTCTGTGTAGTGTCTAACTAGGAAACGCACATCATTTCTGGACATTATTACAATGTTGTGTTACTGAGGAATTTTACCTCTTTAATTTATGGAGGGAAAAGACAGAGAGAGGAAACTTCCCAAAGTCTGAGAAATGCTGGCCAGACATGCATGTGAAGCTTTTCAATAACATCCTGCAGCATGTATTTTTAGTAGGGAGTCTCTGGCCTGTACAGCCTAACTGGGCTCTACAACTCAGGGTGGAAAAACCGGGAGATTGTTTGGGATGGCCCATGGCATTTTTATATATATTTTTTTATTTACCTCAACACAGGGCCAACACTGGGGGGGGGCAAACCAATTTGAGAGAAAAAAAAAGTACATTGAAATGTAATTTTAGGGATGTTAAAGGAAAGTTCACCCAACAATGACAATTCTGTCATTATTTACTCACCCTCATGTTGTTCCAAAACCTGTATGACTTTATTGTGTGGAACACAAAAGGAGACAATGTTAGCCTCAGTCACCATTCACTTGTATTGTATAGTAAAAAAGATCCAATGCAAGTGAATGGTGAATGAGACTAACATTCTGCCTAACGTCTCCTTTTGTGTTCAACAGAATAAAGAAATTCAAATGGGTTTGGAACAACATGGTTGCGAGTACTGTAAATGATGACAGAATTTAAATAGTTGGGTGAGCCATACATTAACACATTAACTGTGGTGAACATATGTGTTCGCTATATGGGATGCTTGCATAAAAGTAATTTTAAATTCATATTGGCTGATCTGATTGAAACTGACACCCAATGCAACACACCCACTACAATAAAATTAAGAAAAAGGGTGCACTTGCTCTATTTTAGTTTTGGAAATAACATCTATTCTTTTTAATACCATGCTTTCTACTTTCCCACACAGTATTTCTGAGTTTCTGATCCACATCATATTTGTGGGTCCTTAAAGGGATAGTTCACACAAAAATGAAACTTCTCTCATCACTTACTCACCCTCATGCAATCCCAGATGTGTATGGCTTTCTTTCTTCTGCAGAACACAAATGAAGATTTTTAGAAGAATATTTCAGCTCCATAGGTCCATTCAATGCAAGTGAATGGGTGCCAAAATGTTGATGCTCCAAACAGCACATAAAGGCATCAAAAAAGTAATCAATATGACTCCAGTGTTTTAATTCATTTCTTCAGAAGTGATATGAGAGGTGTGTGTGAGCATAAGAGTGAGTAAATGATAAGATAATTTTCATTTTGGTTGAACTATCCCTTTAAGGCTTTTTGTGGCATCAAAAAAATGAGAAAAACCATGCGATATGGTGGAGGTTAGTCATTGAGACTGAGTGGATGGGGAACCCACCAATAAAAGTTTTGTCCTGGACCCTATTAATTTTAGTTACCACAAGAAACATGATTGCACAGACATTTAAGAGGGGACACAATAAACTCACCCTTCGCATGTTCTTAGGAGCTTACCAACCCACCCACAAGCGATACCAAAGCAAGTGAAAATTCACCTAGGCCTTCTGAAATCACTCAGCAGGTCTAGAGTTTGATTTCAGGTCAGCTCCTTTGAGAGTGCCATCAAATCCACGCTATGAAAGGGCATCTCCCTCCCAAAGCTGCCACCACTTGTTGTGCGATGCGGGGACAAGAGGCTTTGCCAGGCGACACCTGTTCGTCAGCAAGATTACTTTGCTCAGCAACCCAGACGAAATATTGATTTTCAGATTTTCCTGCCTAGTGCACAAAGCCCGCTTGGATTAGAGAGGGTTATCCCCGCCTTGGCCCCAAATGGACTGTCTAATTCACTCCATCTTGTCATTTAGACCCCCTGCTGAGAGCCCACATCCAAAATCGGCATGATATTTGTAAGAAAAATGTGTTGAGCTGCCAACCCACACATACACGTGCTTGAAACGTTGCTAGTTGTGTTGTACTTTTCCACTGCCTGTAATGTCAAACAGAGATGTTTCCCTGTTGCGATACGATGTGTGTAAACTGTGCGACTAACGGGCTGGTGGGGGCGGACAGCTATTTGAGTCACAGGAGTGCGTTCAATAAAGCGAGACTTGCATTAACAGAGAGCGGCTGAAATTCTTCGGGGGCCTTATCTACCTCACCACCAGCATCAATAATACTGTGTTACACTATAAAAGAAAGATAAGCCCACCATGGCCCGCATCTCACCCTTTACACCCAGAAACGGTTGCAGAGCTTGTTTTATGAAGGGTCAACACTGTCCCCCAGTGGTCACATGGTGTAAATGCAGCCTGAAGGAGAATTCTAGAATTATTCAGTTTTATGGTGCTGCTCTTATTTTACCCGAGAAAACATTTCAAGCCCTTGCTAAATTTTCAGGTGAACTGTCTCTTTAAACTGGTGCATGATTTATATACATTGAGTTCTAAATGACTCACTAAGGATATCCTGAGTGTGTATAGGCAGGGCAAGAAGACACTAACCAATACCAGATACAGGCTTAGATCACCTTGAATGGCTTTGTCTAACTGATCTGTGGAAACTCTGAGTAATGCTATATAAGATCTATTGTTTCGCTCCATAATCTATTGGGACTTCAAGTGACACTCCTGATACAATGGGCCAAAGTTGTCTGTAACTTTTTAAGTATGTAACAAGTAGGAGGCACCCAGCTTGGAGCACATTTAATGAGAAAGGGCTTGTTGATATACTGATGTGCTTCATAACTCCCAGATGACATCATAAACATCACCTTGCTTGTGGAGAGCTGTAATTAGTGAATGCACTTGGCTGCATAGAAAAGCTATAGAATGCTCACTATTTAGTGAATGACTTAACCCCCAGTGTGCTGTCTGTCTGCAATAGTCTCAGAACAGTTTGAAATGCACCTTCGAACTCCATATAAAGCCTCTGAAAGCAACATTTTTTAGCTTTTGGATGAACCCATTGATTCTCAATGTGATAATGCACAGTAAATATAGGATTTCTAAGGAAAAATAGCCCTTTAGTCCACATCAGTTTAACAGCGTGCCGTTTTGTGATAAATCGATGAAATCTTCAAAATGGCATATCGGATGAAACTGGAGACTAAACTTTTGACTCAAACAAGTTTCAATGTAAAAACTTAATTAGGTTTCTTACCAGATGTAATTTTATTGGCGTTTCTCCCAAAGACAAACTCTGCTGAGATCAGCACTATGCTCTTTTGTCACATGACTCGGAGTGTCATAGATTAACCCTTTAATGACAGCCCAGAGTGTTCCGAACTGAGATCAGTGAGTTTAAGAAATTCATTTATGCATAGTGTATAGTGAAGAGAAAACACACAGCCCACGTATGAGAACGTGTGGTCGCTTGATTATATATATATATACTCTATATACAGTTGAAGTCAGAAGTTTACATACACCTTAGCCAAATACATTTAAACTCAGTTTTTCACAATTCCTGACATTTAATCATAGAAAACATTCCCTGTCTTAGGTCAGTTAGGATCACTGCTTTATTTTAAGAATGTGAAATGTCAGAATAATAGTAGAGAGAATGATTTATTTCAGCTTTTATTTCTTTCATCACATTCCCAGTGGGTCAGAAGTTTACATACACTTTAAGTATTAGGTAGCATTGCCTTTAAACATTTTGGGTAACCTTCCACAAGATTCTCACAATAAGTTGCTGGAATTTTGGCCCAATCTTCCAGACAGAACTGCTGTAACTGAGTCAGGTTTGTAGGCCTCCTTGCTCGCACACGCTTTTTCAGTTCCACCCACAAATTTTCTATCGGATTGAGGTCTGGGCTTTGTGATGGCCACTCCAATACCTTGATTTTGTTGTCCTTAAGTCATTTTGCCACAGCTTTGGAGTTATGCTTGGGGTCGGACTAGACGGGATAGATTTCGTTGCCCTTGTGCATTGATGAGCCTTGGGCGCCCAACACCCTGTCAACTCTTTGTGGTTTGTCCCTCCTCGGACCACTGTCGGTACTCAGCACTGCTGATCGGGAGAACCCCACAAGCCTTACTGTTTCAGAGATGCTAAGACCCAGTCGTCTGGCCATAACAATTTGGCCCTGGTCAAAGTCGCTCAGGTCTTTACTCCTGCCCATTTCTCCTACATTCAACATAGGAGATGATCAACGTTATTCGCTTCACCTGTGAGCGAATATATACTGTGTGTGTGTGTGTGTGTGTATATATATATATATATTCACTACCTGTCAAAAGTTTTGAAACACTTATTCTTTATTATAATTTTCACATTTTAGAATAATAGTAAAGTCTTTAAATCTGTGGAAATAACATAAATGGAACTATGGGAATTATGTTGTGACTAAACAAAATCCAAAATAAATCAAAACTGTGTTATATTTTAGCATCTTCAGAGTAGTCACCCTTTGCCTAGAATTTGCAGACATGTACTCTTGACATTTTCTCAACCAACTTCTTGAGGTATCACCCTGGGATGATTTTTAACAGTATTGAATGAGTTCCCATCTATGTTGGGCACTTAGTGGCTGCTTTTATTATTTGGTCCAAGTCATCAATTTCAAAAACTTTTTATATAATGAAATAAATTAATATGTTGGCACAATTATATTTTTTGTCTACAAAACTAATTATATATATATATATATTATATATATATATATATATATATATATATATATATATATATATATATATATATATATATATATATACATATATAGACCGATCAGCCACAGCATTAAAACCACCTGCCTAATATTGTGTAGGTCCCCCTCGTGCCGCCAAAACAGCGCCAACCCATGGCTATACTTCTCACCACAATTGCACAGAGCGGTTATCTGAGTTACCGTAGGTTTTGTCAGTTTGAACCAATCTGGCTATTCTCTGTTGATCTCTCTCATCAACAAGGCCTTTCCATCCACAGAACTGCCCCTCACTGGATGTTTTTTGTTTTTGGCACCATTCTGAGTAAATTCTAGAGACTGTTGTGCGTGAAAATCCCAGGAGATCAGCAGTTACAGAAATACTCAAACCAGCCCGTCTGACAACAACAATCAGCCAATCGTGTGGCAGCAGTACATAAAATCATTCAGATACGGGTCAGGAGCTTCAGTTAATGTTCACATCAACCATCAGAATGGGGAAAAAATGTGATCTCAATGATTTGGACCGTGGCATGATTAGTTGGGCTGGTTTGAGTATTTCTGACAAAGTCTACGGTAATTCAGATAACCGCTCTGTTTTGGCAGCACGAGGGGGACCTACACAATATTAGGCAGGTGGTTTAATGTTGTGGCTGATCGGTGTGTGTATATATATATATATATATATATAGTATGTGTGTGAGTTTATTTTTCTTTCTTATTTCCCTCTGTTTGTGTTTGGGCACTATGGAAAAAGAGGCTTGGTCAGACATGACTGATAATTTGACAGTTACATCAGTGAAATCAAATGCCTTTCATTCAGAGCTGTTAATGCACTGGAACACTGCAACTCATGCATGTGAGCAGTTAATGCAGTGTGTCATATATGATGTGATTGACTACAGGTGAAGCATCCAAAAAATGCAAAAACAAGGGCTCTTTTTCTAGTAACGTGTACTTTTTTTTAATGTAACTGATTTGGATCACTCTTTAATGTATATTTTTTGCCAACACAAAATAATACAATGAGGCTGCAAAACATGAAAGCAAATATAAAGACGTGGTTCTGTACAGTAATAGTAGCTCATTCACACATTCTAAGTCTGTTATCAAATGAACGTAAAAATATAATAATACAACACCGCTGACTAATACATGGAGAAGTGGGAAGCTGATTTTGGTGGAAGATCTCTCTCTCTCTGACTGCCAAAATGTTCCACATAATGTGGCACACATCATTTATGTGTGGTTTGGAAAACAACTAGTATGTGATTTGTTAATCTAAGCCTATGCACCAAATAAAATGCCCAGAAGGCAAGCAAAGCAAGCTAATTCTAGTGTGCATAATTACTCATACTGAGGCCCACACAGAATCTACATCTGCAGAATTCCACGGAAAATCGCTCATTGGCTACATCCACACTAATACGTTTTTGTTTGAAAACGCATTGATTTTGCAACATTTATGCATCTCATCCACACTGGATCAGTGTTTTACTTCACCGAAAATGCTCTCCATTGATGTTAGAAAACCGAAAACGAAGTTTTCAAGCAAAAATGAATTAATGGGGATGTGGCCATAAAATATAAAAAATACTCTGCTCCTTGCATTCTCATTTTGAATGTGTTTGTTTAATTTCATAAAGCTTTCAGCTAACAATAAGAGTGTAAGGATCCAACATATTTTGACCAGTACATTTTCATGACTTTCAATGCATTCATGATTACTGTATGTTTTACAAAAAACAAAAAAAAAACAGACAATTTCTAGCTGATGATATTTTTAAAGCTGAGCCTAACTTTAAAAGAAATTGTCATAATTTTCTGACTTTTATTTTATAGATTTTTTCCCCCTTAAAGTTTCCAGGCCTGACCATCAAAAATTTGGTGGGAACCCTACATTTAACACATTTTACATTTTTAATTCCATTCCACAGAATTTCACTGATTTTCTGTTAAAATCTGTGCAGAAGATGTGAAAAAAAAAAAAGTCCACAGATTCCATCTGGACCTAATCATACTGTTAGGATAACTGAAGCAGTTTTCTTTATTTAATGTTCTGTTATTTTTTCAGCTCCTGCTCATTAAGTGCTTTGCATTCTTTTGTAATATTTCTTAAGGCTAAATAAATGGTATCATGGCAACCAAACACAGTCTAAATACGTTATACAGTATCTGCATTGGATCAAAATAGACCCCCATGCCAAAAACAACAAGCCGTCGTTCACATACCAACAAGACAGTGATCAATTCTCAAACTAAGGCATAAACAAGTGAAATAAAATCTTTGGCAAAAAAATGAAGTATTTACATAAGCAAGACTCTTTTTTTGATGCCTGAAGACATGGGTTATGTGTCAAACAGTTTGCAGGGTTGCACGGACATTCTGTTCATCAAACAAAATAATCGCTGGGCACTTTGTCAAATCACAGTTAAAACACTGCATTATCATTATTGTTTTTTTTTTTTTTTTTTTTTTTTTATCTAAGTTTCACAAGGAAGAGCTTTGATACTGACAAAGAGAATTGGAGAGGATGCATAGATGACAATATGGCTTGCAATACCTGACAGCGCCTCACGATGGGAGTATAAATCAAAATACTGAACTCTGCCTGAGAGATCCGCTGCAAGAGAATGCGCGCCAAAAATGCGGGTGGGTTTCCGCAAGGACTGAATACTGGGAGGGAAAGGACACAAAAATAATAATAATACAAAAATAAAGACATGTTTCCTTACTTTTCTTTACACAAAGCCTCTTAAACGACAGTGAATTCTACTTTCTATTTAAAGTTGAAGAAAAACAACGTGAGAAAATATCCGATAATGACAAGCTTTCCAAAATACATACACTTTACACCATATATAATAGAATGCTTCTCAAAATCCTGTGATTTTGAAATATTAGCCAAAATAAAGAGTATTTCTTTTCAATGGCTAATGTTTATGTAGTCTATACAACATATCTATGGGTTAATGAGTTAACATGAGAGCAAAAAAGTAGCAAAAACATAATAATACAATAAATATTCTTTTAAAATCACTTTTTGAAATGTTTTTTTTTAATTATTTTTTTATACATATACTTAGCTTACTTTGGGCTAGAATGATAGTGTGACTATGTTTAATCGAGGCATAGAGACATACAGTGATAGAGTCACTTTTTTTGCCAGATAAAGAATAATACACGCACTGACCTGAAGAGAAGAGAGCGTAGCAGTGGACAATAGATATAGTACAAGGCTGCATTGAGACAGGAAACTAGCAGGTGGAGACCAGGAACTAGGTCTAAAAGCTGAGAATGACCAAAGGACCGCTGCTCTCGTAGTTTTACATGTCCTCAGTTTTTCCTTTTTTAAATCAGGTCTATTTAGTTATGTGTGAGGGACCTTTATAATCCCCAAAATGTTTTTAATTTATCCAGAGAGCACTAAACGGTCGAGAACTACCAGCATGAGAAAATAGGAGCCATTTAAATAAGGGAAAGTAGTAAGTATCAGTTCGTATGTACAGTTTGGCCGAAGCAATACCTTGAATAACGACTGACTGCTCTCTCATCTTTGGTACACTGCCTCCTCTATAACCTTCTTCTTCTTCTTTTTTTTTTTCCTTTTTCCTTTTCCTTTTTTCTTAAAAAAACAGAAACAAATTCACTGACATCATTTCCACAATCCCCTCAACACGAGATGAAGCCCACCTCCCCTCTGTATGTCACTCCTCTACGCCCACACTGCACGTCCTCGGTCCCTCTTGCGAATAACCCTCCATCACACATTCACACCTGCACGTACAGACAGCCACTCACCCAAACACACAATCGGAAATAAATCAAAACAGAAAAATTCAAACAGAACAGAAAGAAAGTCCTCCAGAAAGCAGCGTCGCATGCGTGAAGAGTTCACCGCTTCTGAGAGTTGATCATAACTTTAGAGATGAAGTTAACGATGGCCGTGGCAGGTTGATCAGGATCCATCTCAGCGAAGAGGTGACTGACGTTGTCTGTCGTGCTGCCTTGCTTTCGGGCCACAAAGCCAAAGAACCTGAGGCAAGAGAACGTACTTTTAGGGATAGTTCACCTAAAAATTTATATTTTGTCATTGTTTACTTGTTCCAATCCCATATGACTTTTTAATTCGCAGAACAAAAAAAGAAGGCAGAGTGATACGGACTGACAGCCTCGGTCACTGTTAACTTTAATTGCACCTTTAAACTTTTCTTTATTTTTCTGCATACAAAGAAAGTGAATGGTGACTCAGGCTTTTATTCCTCCTAACATCTCCTTTTGTATTCCACGGAAGAATGAAAGACTTATGGGTTAGGAAATACACGAAGGTGAGAAAATGATCGCGAAATCAGAGAACATATGTACTTTCCTATAGTGTCGCTAAACGCACTACCCTGCCCTCCACATCCATTCACGTGATTTGAGCATGTAACCCTGGCAGCGTTGTTCGTTCTGTGATGATATTGCATTTGAGCTTCCCTTCTCATCTCCTAAACCATTACAGTGTCAGAGTAAGGTTAGCCATTCATGCTGCTAACACCATGTTCTTTCATCCTCAGCCCAGTCCAATGATCTATTCTTCCTCTGTAACATATCTGTCCACTGCATCAACACCAGAGAGCTTTACAACAGGACCATTCCATCATGATAGCTTTCAAACTCTGCCCAGATCGAGTCGTGATGGCTGTCACATGCTTCATTGCTCTGGGAGTGTAAAATGCCTTGTGCTTGAACACTCATGTGCTCAATAAAGAGATTTGCCCAGGAAGGGAGGGCAAGTGAGATTAGAAGGATTATATTATAATTCTTTTTTTACATTTAGGTCCAGTAGTTTTTGAGTTTTGAAAGTTAAATAAGGTTTTCAAAAACCAAGTGTCCAATTTCATGTGGAGGATAAGACACTTTCGCAACTGACTTTTTGAAGGTTTCTAGCTCTGAGCAGCATTTATTCTTTGTGCATGCACTGAGGCCTCAGAGAGTAAATCATGACACACGTTTGTGAGGGATGGCAGACAAGCGTAAGTTCAATGATGTTAGCTTAGAAAGCTAGCGCAACAGTGCTTACAACATCCATGGGTGCCAGAAATGGGGCCCACTTTTTGCCTGCCAACTAACACATGATCAAGTTCTTTATTATCAAAAGCAGGTACTTACTTTGCAGTCCCACCCTCTGGTTTGCTCCACCTAGAAAGGCATTAAAACTGATTAGATGATGTTTAAAAAAAAAAAAAAAAGCTCTGCTCTCTGACAGCTTCTACTCAAAGGTCTGATAGGGCTGTCCTGTCACTAGATCCACAGATCAATGTATACAGTAGAAGTTATAAAAGGTCAGCTGAAGTGCTTACTTTCTCCCCTGCGGATCAATGTCACAGAATGTGACCGTGTTGATTGGATAATGACGTCTGAAGAAAACCCTGTAGAGGAAACGGCAAGTCATGAACAGTTACATAAGCAAAAATAAATATATCAAAACTGTACACCCTACTGCCAATATCTGATATAACAGTATCCACGTATTTGCTCTGAGATTTTTAATCAGAGGAACTATCATTTCAACAACCATTGTAGCTAATTAGAAAGTGATTAATACAAAAAAGTCAAATACAGTGAAAATCTAGTCAAAAATAATCATGGCATATTACATACACTGTTTTCACTTAATGAACATGAGAAGGTCTTATATTTAATAATTTGCATTTATACACAAATATAGCAATGCATAAACAGCAATATATATATATATATATAGTTTTTATTTTTTTTACACGTGAGTGAATACATAACACATTAAGATAAATACCACTGAGAAAACAAAAAAGTTTTAAGTTGAGATTTAAACTCAGAGATAGAAGAGATGCTGCGAAGAGTCAGGGGGAGTGAATTCCATATACTGGGTGCTACTACGCTGAATGACCTGCCACGAGATCTAGGGACAGAAAGGAGTCCGGACCCAGAAGACCTAAGCGAGCAGATCGGGTTGTAGGGGAGAAGCAATTCACTAAGATAGTGAGGTGCCAGACCATGAAGTGATTTAAATGTAAGCAGGATTAGTTTGTATTTGATGCGAAACAAAACTGGTAACCAGTGAAGTTCAAACAGGAATGGAGTAATATGAGCTGAGTGCTTGGTATTTGTAAGAATTCTAGCAGCAGAATGTTTAATATATTGCAACCTAGCAATAGGGTTAGCAGGTAAACCAATGAAGAGGAATAGTCAAGACATGTTTCGGCGTCTTTGAGACTGATAAAGGGACGAAGGCGAGCAATGCGGCGAAGGTGAAAGAAGGCAATTTTAGATACAGATTTAATATGAGCTTCAAAAGTGAGGGAGGGATCAAAGATGATACCTACATTTTTTACAGTATTGGATGGTTTAATGAAAGTGCCATCAATATCACAGCCAAAGTCATAAAGATTTTTTTTTTCTTATGTAGAAATTAACATTAACCAAGATTCATAATGTGGTAAAAGCATTGTTAGTTCATATTAACTATTGCATTTACCAATGTTAACAAGTACAACCTTATTGTGAAGTGTTACCATTTTTTTGGGGGGGGGGGAATGGTAAAGTATGTTTAAAATTTATAATAAATAAATAAATAAATAAATAAATAAAAACACCAAGCAGAAACTTCTGTTAACATTTCTATGTGAAATAAAAGAAGAAATATAGTACTCACTTTCTCTGGTTGTCAGTGAGTGTGATGCCTTGTGCCGACACCTTGAAATGAACAATTGTTGCTGTGGGTGCTGGGCTGGTCGCCATGGTTTCTGAGATGGCCTTGGCAATGGCCTGAGGGCCGGTTAGAGACTCCATATCCACAGAGTTTATGTACAGCACATTACAAGCTGGGAAAGACAGAACACACAGATCAATAAGCAATGATAAGTTATCAGTAAAGAAATCGATTACACCCAAGATCCAATAGATCAGTGTCAGAAATGAACTTTTATTATTATTATTATTATTAAGGGCATTATTTGCCCCCTGTAATTTATTTGACCTCAATTAAATCATTGAATTGAAATCAGTTCTTCTGAATCTGATAAAATGACAGTTAATTAATAAAATAAACATTACAAACAAAAGTAGCTGCAATACAGAAAATATCAATAAATAATGTACACTGCATTAATATATTACAAATAACTACATAAAAATAGAATTAGAAAAATAGAATAAAACTAATCACTAAATTAGAAGGCCTAGTATTTTATGAAACAAATCAAATGTTAGAAAACACATTACAAACACATTGTTAATTTCTGACCCTGGCTTTCCAAAAAAACAAAAACAAAAACATTATATTTAAACCCATATCAAAGACACACATTTAATTAGTATTTTTGCTTTGGCATAATCTAACAGTAGATCCATGCAGTGTAATTTAACATCAGTCATTGCACAACATGCCATATTCAATAAGAAAAGTGTTCTTGAAAAATACTCCAGGCCTTGACAAAACGAAAACCGAAAAGCCAAAGAGTTTTAGCAGACAAATAAAAGTGCTTTCTACGGTCTGAACCGTCACATGCACAGATAGTATTAAGAGAGACATGTGATTCTCTTAAGATACAGCAGTAAACAGGACAACAGAGATACACAAATAAAAGACGCAGAGCATCACTGGGTTTACCGTGGGAGTCGGTAGAACTCTTCTGCCCTAAATCATATCCACAGGAGTGACACCAGGGTGGGGGGAGAACATGGTATTTGGTTCAGAGTTAATATCAGATCAGAAACATGTAACAGATCTGGGTGTGGCTGCACTATCATTTGGAATAATTAAATAAAACTCTCATTAAATTTATCTAGAGAGAGCTAAGATACATAAATATTGCTGATTGATTCAATCAAGCAGCCGATAAAAACTGATCATCAAATCATACTTGATCTGACCATTCGTGATAAAAGCTACACATTTAAGCTGTATTAAAACCCTTATTGTTGGTACTTTGCTGCATTTAGAAAAGATCATGTTTTTAATGAAATGCTCAGGGTTTAAAACAAGTAAACATTTGAGTCATAATGTTGATAATCACGGACAATAAGAAGAATGTGAAAACTGCGTTACTGATGAAATTCCGATGAGTGGAGTTTGCTCCGTTTAAACAGTCTCTTTTTGGTATCCTTAAGTGTAGCATGCAAAAGTTGCCGGCTTTTCGTGGTCATAACTTTGAAGCTGAAATGTTGGAAGTGGTTCTTTCACATTAGTCTCATGTTAACACATATAATGTTGAAGTCTCATGGCTATACTTTTGAAACTGGTCCCATGCACACTACAGTTAAAAAGTTTGGAATTACTTTGAATTTTTTTTGTTTTAAAAAGGAACTTATCATTTAATTCCCAAAGTATGCTTTAAACAGATCAATAATTACAGTAAAGACATTTCAAATTACAATTTCTATTTAAATAAATACTGTATTGCTCAAACTTTCTGTTCATCCACAAATCCTCCACTTGCAGCAATGACACCTCAGGCGTTCTAGAGATCAGTTTATACTAGATATTCAGGTGAAATTTCATCCCATGCTATCTGTAGTACTTCCCAAAGATTTAATTGATTTGTGGAAAAAATGTTTGAATGATTCCAAACTTTTTAACAGTAGTGTTCTTCTGTTGTAAGAGCCTTTCAGTAAATGATAACTAGTTGTGAACCCAGAACATTCCTTTGAACACCCATAATTCAGAGCAGTAAAATGATACAAATCAGTTACAACTATATTATGAGCCATTCGGCAAAAGATCTAAATATCTCACCTGCACCCTGTTTAAGCATCTCTGCTGCCGGGTTAGTTGGCGTTGCAATCTCAGGTGACTCTTCCAGAGGATCTGTAAAAAGCAACAACAGGCCAGAGTTGAGAATTTGCACATCCTTTTCAGGGTTATTGCTTTTTTTTCTTTTGTACTTTGCTTTAATTAACTTATTTGTATTTTTTATTTTTCAAGCATAGTTATCAACCTGGTCTCATAGAATGAACGTTACCCTATATACATTTTTGCAAACTGACTTTACGTGCCGCTTTCTACGTTTCGCTGCAGTTTCCTGGTGAAATTAACACTTGAGGCACTACAACAACTGTGTGGTTTAATCATTGTCACACAAATCACCATGCACACTATGACTGCTTTGTCTTACTCTTTAGTACAGTCAACGGCAGGCGTTTATGCGCAGATGATGTGCACAGATGCGGATTGTCTGTGTGTCTAGAAAATCTGGGCTTTAAGCAGGCAGTCAGCGTGTAATATGTTGATAATGAAATAGTTGACGAATTGACCGAAAAATCTACATTTATTCACACTTATTCATATCAAACTCTTATTACTTTCTTCTGTGGAACATAAACGAAGATATTTTGAGGTGTTTTTGTCAGTACAATGCAACTCAGTGGGGTCCAACACTTTCAAGCTCCAAAGAGGACATAAACACAGTTTAAAAGTAACCTGTTTGACCTTCTACCTTCTAAAGCGATACGTTCAATTTTGGGTGAGAACCAGATGAAAATGCAACTAATTATTTACTATAATTCTTGCTACTTGCAGTCTCCTTGCTGATCATGATTTGATTTACAGTGAAAAAGGAGTTGCATTTTGATCTGTTCTCACCCAAAACTGATCATATTTCTTCTGAAGACATGGATTTAATCACCAGTTGAGACTTTATGGATTACCTTTATGCTGCATCTATGTCCTTTTTGCAGCTTGGAAGTGTTGGACCCCATTGACTTGCATTGTATGGATATATTCACATCATATCTTCATTAAAATATCTTTGCATTCCACAGAAGAAAGGAAGTCATATGAGTTTGAGATACATAAGGGTGAGTAAATGATGAGGGAATTATCATTTTTGGGTGAACAATTCCTTTACGGCGACACATACGAACCTACCAGAAAATGTGAGAAGCGAACTGTGATTGGTTGTTTTACATATCTATCAGACAGCCGCTTCTTGTCTAATTGAGTGGTTCTTTTTTAAAAGATACGTCCATATGCTAAACTCACGTGGAAAGATTCATTAAATCCAGAATCCAGAAAAGTTATTTTCTTTGTAATTTTATAGTTTTCATCCCTATTTTACTGCATATTTACCATTTCAGTTTAATTTCCGTTCTTTTGCAAACTCCCTTTTTTATTATTGTTTTAGTTAACAATTTTTTTTTTTTTTTTTTGCATTTAAACATTAAATCAATTCATCCAAATGTAATAAAAAATACAAATCCTAAAATTATTTTCTCTAATTTTTATAGTGATTTCATCCTTATTTTAGTGCACATTTATAGTTTCAGTTTAGTTTCTTTTCTTTTACAAACTCCCATTTTTATTTCAGTTAACGGAAATTTTTTTCCCTGTTAGTTTTTGTCTTCAGAATTGTTTTTGTTTACAAAAATAACCTTGATCCTTTCAGATTCAGGGTGTATGGGAGTGGACATTGATGAGAAGACAATAGCTGATTACTATCTGACATTGTCCATGACATTTGGATGTTGTTCCTTTTCTGGTTGCTGCCAGCACGCTGCAGGAGTCTGTGTAGCTTCCTAGCCTGCTTAGCATTGCTCTATGTTCATAATTTTATCCTTTGCCATTTTACCCGCGTGCTTCAGTTTCTTCCCACTTTTCCACTGTTTCAACTGCGGGTATATTACCGCACGCACCCGTTTTCTTTCTTTTTTATATTATTTTTTCCCGCTTGTCTACATCTCGCATTTCGACTGTGTGCATTAGTTTTCTCCTCTGTGTTTTACACAGATTATTGCATCAGTCTCAAACATTTGCTGATCAAGAACAACCATAACAACAACAACAACAAACAATTACGCTAAGTCATGGCATCCGCTCATGTTATTGTTTACTGCATTACATTCCACATGCTTACTATAGCTTCTTCCTCAGCAGTGAGGGTTTCACATGTGATAAATGTAAGGGATTAGTCAGGCTGATGGAGAAGATTAATGAGTTAGAGACACTCATCCGAACGCTAGTGGAAGTCAATGAGAAAGAGAAGCCGGTAGATACTGTTTCGGATGTGGGTAGAACAGCGAGCAACACACACACTTTGGTTCCGGCTGTAGAGCCCCCAAAGCAGGATGTTTGGGTGACGTCTCAGCAGCATACTCACTCAGTAAAGCGACAACACTCTCCCATTCCTGTTAGGATTTCAAATCGATTCTCCCCACTCAGTGATGCACCCACTGAGAATCATGTTGAAAGCGCCCTTGTTATAGGAGATTCAATTGTAAGGAACGTGGAAATAGAGACTCCGGCCTCTTTTGTTAAATGTATTTCAGGGGCTCTGGCGTCTGATAACAGATCAAATTTACAAGTGCTGGCTAATGCTAAACGCAGATTTTCTAAAATTGTTATTCAGGTTGGCACTAACGATGTCCGGCTTCGCCAGTCGGAGATCACTAAAGATAATGTCAAAGCGGTGTGTGAACTTGCAAAAACGATGTCAGACACTGTAATATGCTCTGGCCCCCTCCCAGCTCATCATGGTGATGAGGTTTATAGTAGATTAGTGTCACTGAATGGCTGGATGTCTGAGTTGTGTCCAGAGAATAGCATAGGATACATAGACAATTGGAAGAGTTTTTGGCGTAGACCTGACCTTCTAAAGAGAGACAAACTCCATCCCTCCAGGGTAGGTGCCACTCTCCTCTCTAGTAATTTGGCTCATAGTCTTAATAGTGATAGGATTTGACTAACTGGGTCAGGAAGCAGACAAACTGGTTAATCCAAATGTCTGCTAGCTGCCTTGAGACGTCACACAGGTCACATAAACTACAACACACAGAGACTGTATCACCTAGACATAACATATAGACTGTGTCTGTTCTCCGAACTACCAAACACAAACCTCTCACTAAATCATTTAGAAAACATCTGATTAAGGTACAACTTGAAAATAACAAAACAATATAAGATAAACATCATATAAAGGTAGGGCTACTAAACATTAGATCTCTTTCAACCAAAGCACTAATTGTAAATGAAATTATTACAGATATAAGTTTAGATGCACTCTGCTTGACTGAAACCTGGCTTAAACCATATGACTATATTAGTTTAAATGGATCTACTCCCCAAGTTTATTGTTATAAACATGAGCCTCGTCTGAAGGGTCGAGGAGGTGTTGCTGCAATTTACAGTGAAGTTTTTGGTGTTACTCAGAGGACAGGATATAAGTTTAAGTCTTTTGAACTAATAATGCTTAATGTGACACCATCAGATACAAATAAAAAAATCTCTGTCATCTTTTGCTACAGAGTATCGATCACCCGGGCCATACTCTGGTTTCCTTGGTGAATTTGCACATTTTCTGTCAGATCTAGTAGTTAATGTAGTATAGAGCTTTAATTGTTGGTGACTTCAACATTCACATAGATAATGAAAATGACACACTGGGATTATCATTTATTGATATTCTAAACTCTCTTGGAGTCAGACAAAATGAGACAGGACCAACTCATCGCCATAATCACACGCTATATTTAATTCTGTCATATGGAGTTGATGTTGATACTATAGAAATTCTGCTGCAGAGCGATGACAACTCAGATCATTACCTCATCTCTTGTATGCTGTGATCAGCTAATGTTACTCAATCTACACCACGCTATCATTCATGTAGAAATATTCTTTTGACCACTAAAGATAGCTTCACTAATAATCTTCCAGATTTATCTCAAATACTCAGTAAGCCAAAAAGTCTAGAAGAACTTATACAGTGAATAATAATGAAAATACAAATATAGTCTTCTCTAACATTCTTGATAGCATTGCCCCACTTTGATGAAAAAAAATTAAGAAAAAAGCCCTGCACCATGGTACAATGATCACACTCATGCTCTCAAGAGGGCAGTTCAGAAAATGGAGCACACGTGGAAGAATACAAAATTAGAGGTATTTCGTGGTGCTTGGAAGGATAGTGTCTGTAGCTACAGACAGGCACTAAAAGCTGCCAGGTCAGCATATTTTAGCAAACACATAGAAAATAACCACAACAATCCTAAGTGTTTATTCAGTACTGTGACTAAATTGGTTAGGAATAAAGCCTCGACTGAACCAGATATTTCGTCGCAATACAACAGCAATGACTTCATGAATTCATTAATTTCTTTACTGATAAAATTGAAATCATCAGAAATAAAATTGGAATTATGCAATTGTCTGTCACAGTACCTCAAAAAACAGTGTCTCATAATTTTCCTCATGAGCAACTTCAATCCTTCGCTGTCATAGGTCATGAAGAGCTAACAAAACTTATCAAAAAATCAAAAGCCACAACAGGTATGTTAGATCCAATACCAACTAAGCTCTAAAAACAAGTATTCCTTATGATCTCATAACCTCTTCTTAATTTTATTAACTCTTCGCTATCCTTAGGACATGTCCCAAGAAACTATAAAATGGCAGTTATCAAACCGCTTATTAAGAAGCCACAGCTTGATCCTGGAGAATTGGCTAATTATAGACTGATCTCAAATCTCCCGTTATGTCGAAAATACTAGAAAGGTAGTGTCCTCCCAACTATGTTCATTTCTACTAAGAAATAGTATATATGAACAAATTCAGTAAGGATTTAGGCCCCATCAAAGTACAGAGACTGCACTTATAAGAGTTACAAATGGCTCTTATCATCTGATCGCGGCTGCATTTCTCTTTTAGTGCTTTTAGATCTTAGTGCTGCCTTTGCACAATAGATCATGACATTCTCTTGAATAGGCTTTAGAATTATGTTGGCTTTTGTGGACTTGCATTAGCATGGTTAGGTCCTATTTAGCAGACCACTACCACTTTGTCTGCATAAACAAGGAACTGTCAAATCAAACAAAAGTTAAGTATAGAGTGCCACAGGGATCAGTTTTAGGGCCTCTGATGTTCTCCTTATATATGCTTCCCCTGGGACATATTGTCAGGAATCGTGGAAAAAGTTTCCACTGTTATGCCGATGATACCCAACTTTATTTTTCTTCTAAACCCAACAAAATTTCACAAAAAAGCAAAATTAGAGCTACAACTTTATTTGTTTAAAAATACACTACGTTTCGGCCACCCTCAGGGCCTTCATCAGATTGTTTGTTTCAACATTTTTGTGGATTAATACATTTTGAGGTTTGCTCCCAATGATGGCAACAGGAACGAACAGAGATATAGATCCCTCTAAATAATTTTTAGATGCATTATTAAGTGACAATTCTTTTGAAAGTGCCATCCTACAAGAATCTCTTTTTGATGATGGACAAGATCTACAATCTATTTTGTGGGCCGATCTGGACTGAAATCCTGGACTGATGCTCCTTTGCATTGATGGCTGCCACAATTACCTATTTGCAGAAGAAGGAAACTGTCCTGAAAACTGACCTTGACAAGATTGAAAATGAAATGGCTGAGAACCTGGAAAATCAACAGATTTTTTTTCTACCACTTTGAAAGAACTTAAAAAGCTTCAAAGACTTATGATGCACTATGGGCAAAAAAGCAAGACAAGTTTTATAGAGACCAACATGATTACTTTGAGGGGTTTGTGTACTCCTGGAAGGCCCAAACTGAGATGTCTGCACCCTCTGGTCCTCACATCGAATTTAAACCTAAACCAAGAAGGAAGCGCTATCAAAATAGATATTGGCATTGGCAGGACAATTCCTCTGACTCACTCTCCTCCTGTTCCATTCCACTGATATATAACAATGATCATAGGCCTCAGTATAGGCCTGTGGAACAAGAGACAACAGGACAACTTTTTAAGGAATGGCCCCCAAACATGAATCTGACCATCAATGGGGATCGAGGCAAAAAAGGACGAGAAGAGGTAAGAAGAGAACTACGCAGATGCAACACCAGACATGTCAATTTGATGATAATTTGATGTTCAGTCGCTATACACTGTAATTCCACACGAAGTTGGCATTGAACATTGTGTAAATATTTTGGATTTGAGATCTGACCTGACACCTCCTTTGTCCTTTCTAGCTACATTGATGAGACTGGTTCTCACTAAGAACTACTTAAAATTTGACAATTAATTCTTTCTACAGCAGTGTGGGACAGCCATGGGTACTCGAATGGCTCCTAATTTTGCAGATTTACATCTTGGGTATGTTGAGAAATGTCAGATTTTACACAGAGCCTATAACCCTTTTTTTGACCAATTATTGATGTACAAGTGTTATATTGATGGCATTTTTGTATTGTTTCAAGGAGATTTAGAATTCCTGCACTCCTTTCACCAGTATTTGAATTCTGTAACTGAACATTTACAATTTACCATGTCTTTTAGTGGAGACACTTTGGACTTTTTGGATGTACATGTAACTATGTTAGGAAATTCATTGTCTGCCGATCTTTTTTAAGAAAAAAAAAAACACAAAAAAAAAACAGACAGAAATAATTTTCTACATGCCCACAGCTGTCATCCACTGCAAACAATTTAGATAGAAGGGTTATAATAATAGCTGACTAGATAGAGCTGAAGAGAAACTAAAAGATGTATGAAGGGAACAGCTGATTAACACCTCAAGATCAAATTGAGTTCATACAAAAAGTGTGGTAAGTTGAGCATGGATGCCGCGGTGGATGGCATGAAGCCTATGTCTCCGTGGCAATGTGCTTGACAAGCCACGTGATATGATGCACAGGTTGACGGTCTCAGATGCGGAGGCAGCTGGGATTCATCCTCCGTCACCAGGATTGAGGCGAATCACTACGTGACCACGAGGACTTAAAAGCACATTGGGAATTCCAAATTGGGTGAAAAAAGGGAAAAAATCCACAAAAAAAAAAAAAAAAAAAAAAGGATATATGAGAATGCAGACATTCATGTGTGCATCTCTGCCTTTACAAACAGACTTTGACGGCATGTTAGCCAGGCACACTGATTTATTGCATGGCAAGAATTCCCACACCGGAACGACTGGTCTTAGCATGCATAGTTTCAAAAGAAGGAGATGCAACACTCACTATTTAAGCAAAAGTAGAGCTACAACTTTATTTGTTTAAAGACACATGATGTTTTGGCCACCCTCAGGTTCTTCATCAGACATTAAGGAAATCTTAATTTTTTCTTCTTTTTACATCACCAACTTTCTTTGTTCATATTTGTTTGTTTTTAAATCCTAAAACTTTCTGTTTTTTTGCAGGTTTAAATGACAAAAATCTCAGATTTTCTATGTAACTTGTGGATCACAGGAAGCAATACCATGTCTCACCTCTGGTTGGTATGACAAGTTTGCAGGGTAGAGCCAGTGGAGTGATCGAGTGCTGGTAGACTAGTGCAGACAGGCAGCCTGAAGATGAAAACAAAATTGGGGTCAGATTTATGAGCTGAAATCAGAGGAGGACATGCTTTACATTGCAACCGTCCTGAACGATCAATCTTTGATGCCCTGGTTGACAACCCATAAATCTATGTTGCTTTTTCATTTGTGGAGTTGAAAGTCAGATGATCGTTTCAGCAATGATTGCCCTACAAATAATCAATATCTATCAAATTGACAGACTGGATTGTACAATTTCCATCGGCCTTTATTTCTATCTGTCAGTAAAATATTGTTACACTTGGTATTCTTAAAGGTACATTAAGGAATTCTGAACTCTCTATCAACATCTGTGGTTAAACATAAAATTGCAAGCTAGTTGTGGAGAAACACTGTTTTTTTTTTGATTATGATGATTTGAGTTGTACAGCAAAAGTCACTAATAGTAAGAAAGTCCTATAAGTCTATATCCAGCACATTATGCTGACTCGCTGACAAGTGGAATCTCCTATCAGACATGTTTGCATCGGCTCCAGTGTGTTTATCTTCCCCTGTGGCACTACTGGAAAAGCATTGCGTTAGCAGTGTCAGAGGCCCAGGTTTGGATACCGTGTTAAAACCAGGAATTACATATTTATTTTTTCTCCACTGAATGTTAGGTTTAAGTTTGGCATTTCGGTTGGGGGTACAGTTTATAAAATGTGCATTCATCTTCATGACTATGTATAGCTAAAAACAACTCGCTTTAAAACTCACTTTTGGCGCCCCTTTGTGGACATTACACCTGGAAAATAGAGCTCCATGTGCTCATACACCCAACAACACTTACCACTTTGGCCACTGGGGGCAGTGTTTTGAATGTCGGTAAGAACAGATTTTAGCTAAAGAAATGTCAACCTACTGTTTCCGATTTCACTGTGAAATCAGCCTGCGTACACACGCAAGGGTGAATGACAGAAGCCAGACAGCTCTGAACATAAAATCATTATTGTAGGCTTACCGTAGTGACTCGTGGTAAGACAAGAACGCAGATTTGAACATGGATTTTTTTATGTATAGGCTCAAACAATTAAATGAGAAATACTGGTAAGACCTGCATAAGTCTTACCAAGTGCTGTGTTGTGGGTTCTTGGCTTTCTATGTTTATTCTGCCTTCGCAATGAAAAAAAAAGACAGCTTTAGTTTTGTAATCTGGTCACTTGATTTAATGAACAATATTCCATGAATAGCACATTTGGAATCTCTCGTTTCTCTCCCCAAATCTTCACTCACCATTTCTCTCCTGGTCTTTTTTCACACTTCAAATACACATTAGCATCCTGTACTGCAGAATGTGTCTAAAGTACATCAGATAACGAATTTTCAATCTGTCAAAATGACAGAAAGCAATTCTAATTATCCGTCAGTGTTTTTAAATTTTCTGTAAATTACGGACAATTTTCAGTTAACACAACCTTTGGGCACTAAAACTGTCGCACACCTCAGGAGTCAACTTCAAATATATTACTATATTAGGAGAAAACATCTCTCAAGGGACTTTGTTTGGGCAAAATATTCCTGCTCATGAGAAATAGCAACAATGCTATCGCAGAGCGGAAGGCCAAACCATCTCGGGTACGTCCAGATTTGACGTGGAGACAGGACTCTTTGTTGCCCAGTTTAAATTGTATTATCAGTTTCTAAACTCCCTTCCTTGAGCAATCAGATTATATCAACAAAAACAGGAAATGAGGGCCACTTTAAAGGAATGTTCCTGGTTTGCTACAAGTTAAGCTCTATGGACAGTTATTACTCTCTCACAGAAAATGATTTCCACTCATCACTCAGCTTTTTTTCTTTTTTTTTTTTTTAAGCAAAAATCGTAGCTACAGTAAGGCACTTACAATGGAAGTCTATGGGGCCAGTGTTCCAGAGGTTCTACAAGCAGAAATGTGAAGCTTGTATATATGTTAAAGCACTTACATGAATTATTCAGTATAAAAAATGTTATTATTTGAGCTGTAACGTTGTCTAAATTGTCTTTTGAGGTGGGACTACTTTTCTAGGTGGATGAACTTCTGCATTACTGATGCAATTCCTTGTGGAGTTTGCTCTTTGTAAACAGTCCTTTTCGAGTATTCTTGTGCGTATCATGCACAAGTGTTTCGACATTCGATGGTCATGACATTAAGGTTAAAATATTGGATATAACTTTACACAGACAAGGTCAGTAAGTGATTCTATCACACTAGTCTCATGTCAACACGTATAGTATAATGTTTAAGTCTTGAGGCCAAACTTTTAAAACAGTGTGTATTTTCATTTTTATTGCCTGGCCAGTGTGCTTCCATTTTAGTGCCTTACAGTAACCAATATCTTTCCCTTAAAAAAAAAAAAAAAAACTAAGGGCCAAGTTGAAATTAATTCCTGTGGCAATCAACATTGTGCTACAGATGCGGTCGACAAAGCTTAACTTAAAGCTTAACCCCTCTTTAAGCAGTGGGTGTCTTGGCAAAACATGTATCTGAGGATTGTACTTCTAGTTTTGGAGGAGTGGAGCGAAGATAACTCTGCATTTTTTAACATGAGCATTATCCCTAACATGTAGAAGTCAAGCCAATTTTTTTTCCACACCTGATTTAATTTTCACACATCACCCTTCTGCTTTTCATAATAAACATGCTTATGCAATGGTTCCCATAACAGGATGTTTGAGTGCTTACAAAAGCTGCCCAACCCTGATTTTTTTATTTATTTTATATTATTTCTCCTTTATTTGATGTTGAATTTGGGATATTGGAGAAGACAGCATTGTCCATTGAACTCACCAGGCCCCGTGTAATGTGGTCAGAGAGGGTGCACTTTTGAGCCGTACTTAATAATGTCATCTGCTTCCATGTTGTCGTTTGGACTACATATGTTCTACAGCTTTGTGGGACAGTTTGATTTAATGGGATGCCAAAAAAAAAGGGGTAGATTCACATGTATTGTATTGAGCAAAACCACACAAGGGCAATGTTTTACAAGCTTAAAATATTGGTTTTAACATTAGTTAACATCCAACAAATCATTCCAGTGCTCATGTACTCAAGTAATGGGGAGCAATGTGGGTCTGTTACAAAACCTAGTGAGCTACCCTTGTAGGCAACATTTTAATGCATCACAGGCCTTACATTTGATGCAAACAATGCTACAAAATGACAAAGTCTGTTCCAAAAGATAGACAGCAGAATTACACCTTTTTTGTGCAAAATTCTACAGTAGCATTGGCAGATGCCAATGTCCATTATAAATCAAGCTGACTATTTTACCCATTATTTGCTATGTATTTTTAACCTTATTAGAGTATCACATTGTTAACTTAGCAACATACATCAAACTGAAATCAATTGTACATGGATTCTTAGATGTGCTTTGCAATTTTTTATAATGCACAAAGTTGCTCCCAATGAAGTGGGTTCCAAAATTGTCACTTTTGAGGTTCCGTTTCAGTTATGAGGCCATCTATGTAGGCCGTAGACAGCAAGACAGCTCACTGGGATTTGGATCAGACCCTTTGTTCAATGTGATTTACCGAAGTAGGGCTCGTTAGGGCAGCCCTTCAGTCTCACCCCCTTCGGACTGGTCTCAATCAGGAAATGTCTCACCAACTCATTAGTGACATCTCCAGCTGAAATAATGAAAAATAAATAAATAAATACAAATTAAGACAAGAACATATATATTAACTACAATTACCATATTTGTTCACATTTGCAATGCAATTTGTTTCTCATGATCTTAAGAAATTTTTGATCTAGACGTTTATGCTAAATGGTGGAAATTAGCTTTGAAGACAAGTAAAAAAAACTGTGCCTGCATATGAAATTCGTTATTAAACTAAAAGTTTGGTTTTTTAGATACTGTTTAAAAAACATCTCAGGATGCACCTCATGGAGTGAATGAATGTGTAGAGCCCTAGACAAAGGTGGTAACTTTGAAGAAGCTCAAATATAAGGCAGTTTCGATTTGTTTAACATTGTTGCTAAACGAAAGTGAGAACCGAAGGTCGGCCTGCTGCTCACTTTCGATATCCTTGGCCTCCGTGCCGGCTCCACACTGGTCTAGCTGGCGTGATGCACTGGCAGACACATGGCCAGAAAACCGGGGAATACAGGAATACACAGCCTTCTTGAATTCCCTGTGAAGGAGGTGAGCCTTGTGCGAAGTGTCTGGACGTTCCATCACCCCGCAATGCAGGCAATTTGACTCCTCAAACGTGGCCTCTGCTTGGCGAAAACCAAGACATGTATCTCTCGTGAGTATCCTCACCCACAATGAATGGCATATATGGAGGTACACACATCCTGAACGACATCCTCGTGTTGCCACTCTAAAGGGCTTTGGCGGGAGTTGCTAGAAACAACATGGGCTGAGACAAAATTTGTGCACTTGAAGTGAAGAAAATGGGATGGCACCAAGCGGACGCTTACATGGAGTCTGTGATGTTGCTTCTTATCGGGCATCACTTAAGCGGCATCAGCCAATAAATTGGCATGATTGTTTAGGGATTCAGACCTCGTGGCCACCTGAGTGTTCTCATGGCATCAGCTCTGACGTGATGTCGAAGTGGATTATGAAGGAAAATCGCATACTTCCATTTGTGTTATTTCATAGTTTTGATGACTTTACTATTATGCAGAAGAAGAAGAAAATACTAACAATAAACAAAGAGAAGGTATGTCCAAACCTCTGACTGGTAGTGCACAAGCAAGTGTAGGTTAGCCACTGTCTTTGCACTCTGTTTGTTTTGTTTTTTATCATGGGCATCAGGAAACATTGCATGCACTGAAGTGTATGTTTTTGAGTGTGTGTAAGAGGACTGCATGGGCCTTAAAATGAAACTCGAACCCGACCCGTAACTGAGACCGTGTGGCCCAACCCTACCCGGCCCGAATGATACCGTCGGATTATAAGCGTGAACCCGCCCCGAACTCGAAATCGCTCGCTATCTTTAAAATTTCTTCTCCTAGCAAGTACTGTTGCAGTAGGCTATTTTTTTTTATGTAAGCATATATGCAACATTCGTGACAATATTGAAACAGTAAACATATAGTTTGAACAAGGCACGGCAGCCCCTTAGTACAGTAGAGCAGAAGGGAAGATAAAGCATAGCCTTACCATTTATGTGCTGAAACATTGCTTGGTGCAGAATAATCTGCAATAATATGAAATAATGCAACATTCCCCTCTATGCAGCCTGAACTTGTTCAGAACGTTGAATCTTTGTGACACCTACACTAAAAACAATCTAGACGCAGTACAAAGAATGAAACAGAGCGCAGGTGTCTCGACAAGCCCTTTTGACATTTTAAGTTCTTTTTAACTTGACACGGTGCTTAAAATGTGACAGTCCTGCGCGAGTCGCTGAAGAAACAATGAGACGTGGTGCAACAGTCAAAGACATTCATCCAGCATGTGTTTACATAGGAAAACAAGGGGAAAACAGAACAGATGCGTGCAAAAACACGTTCGGTGTAAACAGCCCCTAATTCGTCCGTTCGTGCGTGTCTGTGAGTGAGAGCATGTGCGTGAAACAAGTTCGGTAGGCCTGTTTAATTTTTCATTCATTACAAACCCAAACCTGACCCGAACCCTAAGTCCTACTTGAAAATCTGACCCGAACCCGGCCCGAAACCCGTTGGGCCCAGATCGGGTTGCAGACCTCTAGTGTGTGTGTGTCTGCTGTGGACAGCACTGGATTATGAACCAGGCATGGTCAGATCTCCTGTCTGGAATACATTTGGCAAATGATTATCTGCATGGCCTGGGGGAGGCACATTAAATACCTTTCTTTGTAGGCTGCACAGTTGGAGGTGGTGAGACAACTTTCATGGCCAAGCCGTAGGCACCCCTGAAAGAGTGACTGTCCCGAATGACAAAGGCTCCAGGCTCTCGATCTTTCAGCATACTGATCGCTAGCACGGAAAGAAGAGAGACAGAGTCGTTTTAAAGATTCCATGCAGTAAAAGTGTATTTTCAAAATTGAGTTATGACTGAAATCATCGGGTCTCTTAAACTATGATCTGTCCTTTGACAGATGAGTTTGTATCAACTACGCTCATATTCAGAGAAAACGGACTATGAACAACAAAACCAACAAAAACTTTGATACCGTTTTGAACATTGGTGTAGTAAGTGTGTTTTGCATTTGTACGGAAGAATAACCAAATAAAAAGTAATAAAAATAATAATAAAAAAAAATAAAATGTTAAAAAATGCTAAAATACTAAATAAAAAAAGGGGTGAGTCTTTCAATATGTCACCACTTCTGCATTTGTCAAGCAATTACATGAGATATTTAACTGGACCAGAATTGTGGCTGCCTTGTAAGCTATAATATTTTAACAAATTGCTGCAATGTACCTTGCAGTTTAACACATACTGAGACACAAAGTGAGATAGGGAAAACCTAACTAAAGAGGTTTATTTGTTATCGTTACAGCATGTTAATGAAGCAACAGATGCAGATGTTTGCTGGATTTAACTATGCACATATGCCGAGCGGTGTGTGATATCACTGCATGTGCTTGTTTTTAATGAAGTCTCCAGCACAGATGATCTAATCCAGTAACAGCATGGAGGAGAACCAGATGTGAAGACCAACAGCAATTGACCTCATATAAGGTGGTTTGGGACATATTTTACTGTTTATGGGAGTTGTGAGCCCCAATTCTCAGTCTAAATATAGATGAATTAACCTCGGAGTGCACGTTCCACACCCTTACCTTGATCTCTGGAGATATCTGGTTTATACCAGAATTTGGACGTGTCCTGCACAAACTTTACATTCATCCTGGTCTCAGGACTTCCGTCTGGAAAATATCAATAAATGAAAAACTGTTATAGAGCACAACAATGCCAGCCCACTTTTTCAGCCTTTTGTTTCGGATGTTTTTCCCATTTATTTCTTCCATAGGAATTTCATAAACTCCTTCATAAGAGAGTTTCAAGCCATGAAACAAACCAACCAGCTCTGAGGTGAATCACAACTTCACAAAATGTTATCTGAAGAAAAATATTATTTGAAAATCGGACAAAAGGACAAAGGCACAAGATGTGTACCTGCCATCTTTTATGAGGGAATGAACTATAATCCAATGACATGTTGCTAATGACATAATTAAAATACAAATGATAGAAAAATATAAAATGATTTTAAAAAAGGACATTGAAATAATGTGGACTGATGGCATCAACAGAAGCATATACCATTGATTAAAAACGTTGGAGCTCACATTAAAGGTTTACAAGTTTTATAAAGGTTTCTAAGTATTATCTGTAATAATCAATTCCCCTAAGGAAAACAAATATACGACACAACTCTCTGAAATACAGGGTGATGTGATAATGACCGGCTGGCTTTAGATTATCCCACTTTCATGGCTTCTTATCAAATAAATATTTGAATGGAAATTAATTTTTGATTTGAGTTTAAATTATGTATTATGTGAGAAGAAAATGACCTTCTGACTGTTCATTATACCACTTATTACACAACTAATTGACAAAAAGATAAACAAATGGACATGAACTTGATTTGAGTAGTAATTAATTGGTTAGCTGACTTGTAGAGATCGCAGAGCGATAAGAGAAGTAGTAAAGATGACACAATACCCGGATAGCCAGTAAAATATCACTTTATACCTGGATGTGTGGGCTGGGTTTCCTGAAGCACTAAGTAGAACGTTAACAGCACTTAAGTAGTACTTAATCTCTAAAGCGTTTTTACCAAAAGCTAAGTAGTTTGTAAAAACATTCGTAAATAAACGAGATCATTGAACCGCTCTTAAGTCCATTAACTGTAACTTAAACATATCTTTCTAGCATCTTTCACAGTTTATCAAAGACAATGGGACATTTAATAAATTGTATTAATATATTTGGATTATTGGAAAGCCATTGTAAACTATTTCAGAGGATCAAAAAAAGTGTTGAAAAAATTGCTATGAAATCAATAAGCAGTCTCCACAGTCTAATTGTAATGGCAATAGAAAGGTGACATGTTCTTATAAAACAGATTATTTAAAAAGACATATGTGAGTAGTGTGACCACGTAGTTTAAAACTTAAATATATATGCCTCAATAAATAATTAAAATATGGTTAACAGAGGAGATTAGAGTGAGAGTGTGCAATGAGAGATTCCTCTCTCACTCTCTCTCTCTCTTCATCCTCCTCCTCTTTTTTCTTCCTCCAATGGCTGGTTCAAATTGGCTCACCTATAGTCATTTTACAAGGCAGTAACAAATTGCATGATGCACAATGGCAGTAAGGCTACAAGTACACAGTACCTTGAACTCTAACCAGATGATCTATTAATATTTAGAAAGGTCTATAAGTAGTTCAATAGTGATGCCATTTTAATCCTGTTCTGTGTGCATTTTTTCAGTTTCCAGCCAAAAAACTTTAGGCTACGTGAGAGCCCCTTATGATTCACATACGTACATTCACGTTACATGCATTTATTGCGTCACTTTCATTAATCTCTATGATTGAGCATCAATACATCTGAAACTCCGTCTTACTAAAGCCATGATTATTTCTTTAATTCAATTCAGTAATAGTTAGGTAATACATTTTGGTGCCTCAACAAGGTTACAAGGTTTTCATTTTGAGAAGACAAACACCTGGACATACTGGCCAACGTGATCAGCACCTTTGGACTGGACAGCTCCCGTAATGAAGCACTTAAGTTCTACTTATAACGAGCGATCTACATGCTGGTTTGGGAAACAGGCGTTACTTCATCGTAAAATAACGAGCAACGTTAGTTAAGGATGATCGTAAAAGCTTAAGTTGCAACATTATCAGGAAACACAGCCATGGTCATTATTCAGAAATATCAGTTCATCGGATGGCATGATTGACCAAACAGAATCGAGTATTCCAGGGAGCCGTGTTATAATTTGTATAATGACCAGCTGACTGTACATTATACTATTTTACTGTACATATTAGCTAAGTATGACTAAGCCAATAAATATACTACTGTTTTAAACTAAACAAACCCTCTATCATAAACAACTTCTGTCTAAAATTACAGAAATTAAATGTTCTTCCACCATGGACTAAATAATATTAATTATGAAATTATTTAAAAAAAACACACTAAAAGCAGTTAGATGAATTTAATTTAATTGTAATTCTACTTCTTTAAATTCAAATTCGAATAATTTGCATCATGTTTGTTAACACAAGATTCTAACTGGCTTTCAAAAGTCAGTATCAGTTCAGCTCTAAATGGTCTCTAGTGGTTTTTATCTTCAATAAGTCTTACCGCACATGTTGAGTTTAGAGAAATCAGGGAGGGTGTTAAAGAAATGGACGCTTGGAGTGCTACCGCCACTGGACATCGGCGAGGACATCTTCCCATTGAGCGTTCCGTAGGACAGGCCACCACCATTGGAGCATTCGCCGCCAGACATGCGTCTCTTCTCTGGAAGCTGAGGTTGGAGGGCAGGACTGCCCTGTCTGAAGCCCACTTCATCTATGTATCCGGCCGGAGAAACAGGGAAAGATGGTGTGGAGGGTGGTTGATACCCGGAGGAGCTGCTCTGGCGCGACAGGGCTCCGTGCCTTTCATCTGGAGTGGTGTAGCCACTGTACATCGGGTGCCTGTCCAGACTGGGGCTTCCTGGTGTCACCTGTGTTATCGATGGGTGCCGTCCCAGAACTGGGCTGCCCTGACTTGGATGTGTTAAGGAGGAGTGCCTGCTCAGGATGGGGCTGCCCTGATTGGGCTGGGTAACGGACGGTTGTCTACTCAAAACCAGGCTGCTTTGATTGGGCAGAATGACCGGTTGATTCAAGGACGGTTGACGGTTGAGGACTGGACTGCTTTGGACAGCTTGTTGTCCTATTGGCTGTCGGCTGAGAATTGGACTACTGTGAGTGCCTTGGTATTGTCTGGACAGCATCGGACTGCTCTGTGTTCCTTGAGACACCATAGTGTGTCTCCCATGCATGGGACTACCAGACAGCCCTGGAGGGTGACCGTTAGATGGGATTGGCTGTCGGACCAGAATAGGGCTCTCTTGATTGGCTATTTTGTGCTGAATGCCAGGACTGGACGCCACATCGGGCAGGACATTGTGGTGTCTTGTGCCAGGGCTCCCAGTGATTGGCTGGATGGTTGTCGTGGCATTGTTTTGTACGGTTTCTGGCAGGGAGGGACTAAGATCGGGAGTGATGTAGCTACCCAACATGCTGCTAGATGTTGGGTAGGAGTGTGTGGGCATTCGGTATATGCTTTCAGAGGGCTGGGAGTGAAAAACAGAGTCTGCAGCAGCCTGAGACAAATAATTCATCCCCACGCCACTATCAGCCAGCGTGCTTTCACTGAAAGAGTAGATAACAAAGATATGAGAATGATAATCAGATTTAGTGTGTGTGAACTGAACTGCATAAATGTCTACTGCTGTTTTTACTGCTTCCGACAAATGATAGACCAAATGTCATTCATTTCCAGAGAAGATTTGAATGAGGGCTGCAAGGAGTTCCAACTTTCAGCAGATGTGGGGAATATTTCACTTTTTGTGACTAGACAGTATGAGAACATTAGTGGGGTATTCTAATTAAAACTATGTACAGAGATGGAAAATAATCAACAATTTTTTATTTTATTTTATCCAAAATATCTACTATTTTTTCAGAATGGATGAATATAAATCAAGGAGTCAGAAATGATCATTTACATTGCAAATATATCATAAAAGGCTTTTCAAATTTAATGTGTAAATGTGGCATTTATGTCTTCACATGCCAAACCATATTTAAATCATATCTGGGTTTTTTTCTTAAACTTCAGGGCTTTTGGCACTGTGGATTTCTAGAAAATTTCTAGAAAGGTTTTTACACTCTCACTACTTTTAGTTTTTTATTTGTCTACTAACAGTGTATGCACATGCATCATGTAGAGATTTATGCAATTTTTTTTCTAAAAGTCATGACAATTCCCACCAAAGTGTCATTTCCAGCACATCTCAAATTATGTATTGTTCTTAATAGAATTCTGTGGTGGAAATGACAGTGATGGAAATTACATTTTTAAGACTCCTTTGTTTGGTATGGCTAATTTTATCGCTTACATATTATATATCATAAATACACACAACTGAGTAATATTTTCGCACTTTTTTGCACGGTTTGAAAAAATTACAGCTTGATTGGTAATGATGCCCTATAAAAATATTCTGCTCACAATTAATATTTATTTATTTTCTTCAAACATCACTTATCTCATATTTAATCTCAAGCATGCTCTTCACTAATACTTTTGTTGACTTGGTTAATAAGTACTGTGGTGAGCAGGGCGGGGCCAAGCGATGTCTGGGCAGAGCGAGGCCGGGAAGATAAGCGGTGAATGAGTTCCACCTGTGTGCCACACCGGTCTCGCGCTCTAGTGAGGGGCAGTGGGAGTATTTAAGGAGGAGACAGCAGCAGATGGAGAGAGAGATGCATGAAGATGTGTGTGTGTATTTGCCGCGTCTGCAGGGAAGCAGCACGTGAAGTTGTTTTATGTTATGTTTAAGTAATATATGTCTACATGTATGTCAAGCCGGTCCCAGCTTCCTCCTTTCCCATCTTTGAATTGTTACACTGGTGCTGAAACCCGGGAAGGAGGAAGCTGGGACTGGCTTGGCATACATGTAGACATATATTTCTTAAACATACACCGCTCGGCCCCACCCTGCTCGCCACAAGTACACTAACTTTTGAAAAAAAATGTTGGTGTGGAGGAAATGAGGTCACAACTATGGTACAGTTGAATAGAAACCTTTTTCACACAATAAATATTGAAATTATTTATTTCACTCCTTATTAAATTCTCATACATTTAAGCATGTAGTAATTTTTATTTTGTTAATAGATTTTCATAGTTTAATATTGAAAGTCTGGATCTAAAAAATGTTTTTATGCATACAAATCCTGGTACATGATCAAGGGCTGGTAAAAAAAGTTCCAGTTTTAATGTGACCATATATATATATATATATATATATATATATATATATATATATATATATATATATATATATATATATATATATATATATATATATATATATATATATATATATATATATATATATATATATATATATATATATATATATATATATATAAACATTTGAAATCGGCTTGTAAAAAAAAAAAAAAAAAAAGAAAAACCTGGGACATGAAAGTGCCCGAAGTTGAAGAAACACAGATCGATGAATTTTAACCGTATTATTATTATTATTATTACTATTAATGATATTATTATTAAGTACTAAGTATCTTGATAAGTAATTCAGTTTATCCAAGTGCTCATCAAAATCACACAACGAAGTGTTGACAGTTATTCAGTTCAATAAATTTTAAGTTTGCAAATAAAGTAAAAGTGCATTGCGACTTTACGGCAGTAAAAAGTCAGCTTAAGGAAGACAATGAAAGCTGCCTTAGAATAAAACACCAGAGTGTGTCACTTACACTGCATCCAGGCCATGTATGGGGCTGCTGGAGGGAAGAGGAGTGTTGAGGGTGTGAGGTGGTCCAGCAGGGGGAGCTAAGCTGTCGCTGTCATATGCTGGGGACACGGGCAAAACTGGCTGTCCTCCTGCCACTGATGCAGCTTTAGCGACTGACTCCACATAGCTACGAGGCTCTGCAAAAGAGAAAAAGAGAGAAATACCTGTAATCATAAGTATTCAGAGAATTTCTAACCCTCTAACTCAGATATAACAAGGATATCTAAAGATTATCTAAAGGATAACTGGCCCTGACAACAGTTAGTAGTAACAAATAAAGCTAAACAAAATGCTTGTTACTGTATTATTGTAGTTATATTTGAAGAAATGTAAAAATGTTTAAATCTTATACAATGTATAACGTGTATATATATATATATATATATATATATATATATATATATATATATATATATATACACACACACACACACACACACACAGCCTGGCCAAAAATAAGTTGCATACTCTAATATTTCTTTGGACCGCCTTTAGCTTTGATTATGGCGCATATTTGTCGTGGCATTGTTTCGACAACCTTATGCAACGTCACAATATTTCTTTCCATCCAGAGCTGCATGAATTTTTGGCCAAGATCTTGTATTGATGATGGGAGAGTCGAACCATCCGTAAAGTCTTCTCCAGCACATCCCAAAGACTTTCAATGGGGTTAAGGTCAGGACTCTGTAGTGGCCGATGGTGGCCAACTCATGCTCCCTGAACCACTCTTCCACAATTTGAGCCCGATGAATCTTGGCATTGTCGTCCCTGATTATGCCTGTGCCGTCATTGAAGAAAAATCTATTTATGGGATAACCTGGTCATTCAGTACATTTAGGGAGTCAGCTGACTTAATTGTACTGCCGCATAACGTTGCTGAGCCTTGAACTGACCAATTGAAGCAACCCCAGATCATAACACTGCCTCCAGAGGCTTGTACAGTGGGCACTATGCATGACGGGTGCATCGCTTCATGCACTTCCCTTCTTACCCTAACGCGTCCATCGCTTTGGAATAGGATAAATCTGGATTTATTAGAACACATGACCTTTTTCCATTGCTCCACAGTCCAATTTTTATGCTTCCTAGCATACTGAAGTCGTTTTTTTTTTTTTTTTGATTAGCCTCACTAACAAGTGGATTTCTTGTGGCCACACAGCTGTTTAGTCCCAATCCTGTAAATTCTCATCGCATTGTACATGCGGAAAAGCTCTTACTATCAATATTGTTGGTGCCAGATGGGCTAGTTTGAGTATTTCTGTAACTGCTGATCTGCTGGGATTTTCACGCACAAAAGTCTCCAGAATTTACTCTGAATGGTGCCAAAAACAATAAAAAACATCCTGTGTTGTTGAGGGAGATTATCAGAGAATGGCCAGACTGGTTCGAACTGACAAAGTCTACAATAATTCAGATAACCACTCTGTACAATTGTGGTGAGAAGAAAATAATCTCAGAATGCTATTCTGAGATACGGGTTGGCGCTGTTTTGGCGGCATGAGGGGGACTTACACAATATTAGTTATAGCAGGTGGTTTTAATGTTGTTGCTGATCGGTGTACATATATATATATATATATATATACACATACATATATGTTGTATATTTAAATGACAGTAAAAGGTGGCATAGTTTCTGTCAAAGGAGGATGGCTAAATTTAACCCTTTATCAAATAGAAACTTTCAGCCAAACTTCTTTGTGGAGGAGGACACAGATGAAACATTGTTGATGTTGCTTGACCAACAGAATAAAATGAGGTGTCATGGAGGATGGTGTCGACTGCGAGTATGATGAAAGTTGGTGAGGTGGTTTTGATGTAACACTGTGCTTCTTAATGTCTGGTATATTCTTACCTTCCTCATCCTCACTCTCTATGTTGGACAGCAGAAGAACAAAATCATAAGAAATTTTATACATTTAAAAAGAAAGGGAAAAAGGGATAATTGCTGACACATTAATAAAAAGATAAAAGCAGGCTATTTTAAATAAATAGTAAAAAATGAAGAATATTATTTTTCTTTCAAGTTGCAAAAGGACAAAAAAAGCACAACAAAAGAAGTCTTCTGAAAAGGCAAAAAAAGGATTTTAGACCTTGACCAAAACACCATAGAGAAGATTAAATATAACCAAAGTCACATCCCTTATTTTCAATAAGCACATGACATAATTTAACCTAACTATAGTAAGACAAAAAGGCCACTGTGACACATTATCTCAAAATAAAGTGCACTGGATGTATGGTAACTCAAAGCATTGAAGTTGTGTTTTCACAGGCCTTGAATGAACTCCCTAAGGAACTAAGCTGAAATCAGCCCTGCACAGAAGCTGGTTCCAAACTGAACAGCTCGCCAAACCTCTCCATAGGATCCCGTTACTTCTGAGCCTACAAACACTCTGGTCATATTTCACCCCAAAATCAAAAGAGAGAAATAAGAAATTATATTTTGCTGCCTTTGGAGGCAACATTTATAGGTATCACACTGTAGGCGCACCTCCTTTTCTATTTATTCTGTTATCTCTCAATGTATATACACATGTATATACTGTTAATATATAAACTGCATATATATATATATATGTATACTCTGTCACATGCCCATTTATAGATCACAATAAAATTATCCCAATATTACAGCATATGAAAATAAACCACAGATCCATTTCAAGATACATATGAGCTCACAGCTCAAGAGAGGAGAAAGGGAGACAAGGAAACATTTATGATGAGAAATGAAAGGTCATTCTGATATATGACAGACCAACTGTATTTGAGCTTCAGGAGCTAAAACTTCAGTCAAAAGACCACATGTGTACTGTATTTATGTGTGGTACTGTGTGTATAAAGTCTCACCTGAGCCCGTCTGGTTCAGAAGTATCTCAGCAGGGTTGTGGGGCTTCAGGCCAAGGAAGGACAGAGGAGTTTTCGTCAATCCCGGAGGAGATCGACCTAAAGAGACAGAAAACACACAAAAAAACGTTATTATTTAGAGCATTATCAACTAAAGACTTAGGCCTGAAATATACTGTACGCAAGCACATGAACTCTTCAAGCTATACGCAAGCTCGATTTCATATGTCGTTATGTTCTGAAACAAGGCTGTTGCAATACAATCAGATATAACTTTTTTTATTTTTTTATTTATGCAAGCAGACATACCATTTCCTGCAGTTCAATTAATGAATAAGCAGGTCAAAATAAATAAGCATCCAATCGTGATTTTGCAATGCATCGAAATGTATTGAATTGTGACAATTACATTACGATGTTTATTGTGTCGCGAGGTTGCTAGCGACACCCAGCCCTGTTTTCAAAATTATGGGAGCACAAATATGTATTGCATTCTCAGCATTACCACAAGGGGCACTATAGCGTGCAACCATAATGAAACATCAACAGTCTTCCTGAACGGTCAGTTTTCTCTGGTCAACTAATGTCACGGTGGAGCTTGCTACCTGAATGACAACACTTCCCATTTAATGGCACAGTCATTTGAAGGCAACTCTATCGCCCCCTTGAGTACTGATGTCTGTTACCGCCACAGGAATGCAAGAACAGACGTTAAGCATGTTCAATGGGAGCAAACTTGCAATATGTTGGCGAAACATTCGCATCTGCGTTTATGTACTTGCGTGAAGTGGTTCTGGCCTTGTGCAGTACAGCTCTGTGTGTACCACTTTCATCTTAAATGTTTGAACATTCAATCTTATCAATAAAATGAGTTTTTGAAAGATTGCAGTGGTACAGACAGCTTAAAAGACAGCAGACACTGATGGCTATTTCAGAACGTGACATGGCTGGGGAATGAGCTCATGTCTCATGCTCTGTGGTAAGGCCATGCAAGTGGATTAGCATTTGCTGTAACTGTGCTCAATGAAAAAACGACAACAAGACAGATCATGCAGATGGAGTACACCTCAGTGAAACAAATAATTCAACGCAAGACTTAAATGAACAGAAAACATGACCTAAACAAAAAGTTTGTACAATGCTACAAACAACAAGTGGATCAAGTGACTCAAAAACAATGAATACACAGTGGTGCCCACACAAATGAGGAAAATAAATGGTGATGTGGCCACAGAGCTGTGGAAAGCAGCACTCTTGAAGACAGTGAGGATTTTGTTCTAAGAAGACATCTCTATGTCAAATCACCTGGATGGATTTGTGAAGAGCTTATGACTGAGTGGCACTGTTGACACCTGGTATTAACATTTGTCTTGGGTGATCAAATCACAAGAGGTCAGGCGAGATAGATCGTTGTTTACACCTGGTATTAACATGAATCAGTGTTACTATAGTTTAAATTATTATTATTTTTTCATATTGTCCTTCCATTCTAAACATCTAAACATATATCCATGTGTATATATGGATATGTGTGAGGAGGTGTATGTTTATGTGTAGATGTAAATGTATCTTGTATTGCCTTTTCGTTTAATTCTATCACGTCACTTGGCATTGTCATGTGACTTTAATTAGCCACACCTTATAAAAGCCTCCCAACTAGGTAATTTTCCACACCATGATGAAGGCTTTCTAAGCCGCAAAGCGTCGGTTTGTGGAATGTTTTTACCTAACAGCCATGACTCAATAAAGGCTTTTTAAATGTGTAACCAACTTTGAGTGCCTCGGACAATTAGTTTTGTGTTTGAACAGAAGATCCCTTATCCAGAGCACCAGTAGGAATTTCTTCACACCCAAAGCAGCACTCCTTGCATGCTTTGTTTGACTGTCCTTCCATTCTAGTTTAATTTTCATTCATTTATTTTGTATTTTTTTTTTTTTTTCATTTCAGTTTTAGTATTTGAGGGTGACCAAAATAAATGCGTTAACTGATATAATTGAAGTATTTTTAATAGTGTTGAATTTCTCATGCTGTCAAGTTTTACTGCTATTTAGTGGCATTTTTGTACTTAATGAAGATGGACTGTCAAGGTTTAAAAATCTTATTATATACTGTTTATCAAAAACTAAAACAAATGTAACAATTTGAAACAAATTAATCTGAAGTAAATTTATTTTAGATTCGTTTTTTTATTTTAAGTTATTTTTTTCTCAATTATGTACATTTTTATTTTAATTTAACCAAAATGTTTTCATTTAAATTCCCTTAACAATAATAGCTGTTCTGTGACCACTTAAACATTGGACTTCAAGGAGAGGGTACATGCATCACTTACTTTGTCTGTGCACACTGTCCTCAATGTACGCAATGTTGATAAAGTCCATTATGAAAAAACTAAAATTCATAAATAAATAAAATACTAATAATTAACTGGCACAGTTTTGCTTCCAAAAATACTGTGCATGCTTCACAGGATCTGCATTAATTCATTTATCCAATGTGAACTACTGGTGTCACTGCATGTTAATATCAGGCAAAGAAACTCAGTTAAATTTTGTGCGTATATATATATATATCTAAGCACGATTAATGGGAATTATATTACAAATTATTCCAAAATATACTGTTACAAATTCCATTTTCTATCTGGCATTTTTAGTAAACACTTGGTTGTAGCACAGTGGATGATAGCGAAAAAGCAATGCATGTTTCTGACTACCTCTGAATGTGGTTTGTGTGATCGGTTTACAAACTGTTTGGATCTCGTATACACCTTTATTTAGCTCTCTCCACTTCAGATCGCATCACCCGAGATGAATGTTAAAATCATTGTGTGCTTTGAGTATGTGTGTTCTTTAGGGCTGCTCTCCACATGCATGCTGGGTAAAGCAGAGCTTGCGTTTCCGCAGGGCCGGGCTGGCATCATTGCCGACATCTGGACCAGACATGCATCCTCCACTTACCAAAGAATACAAATCAATTCTTTGTTTTGCAGCGTTAAGCGTCTCAGCAGAGGATACAAGGAGAAGGGGAAGGGTTGTAAAGAGAAGCTTTTCAAGCCTCCCATTCTCTGCAGGAGGAGGAAGCCATGGAGATGAGCTACCAGAAAGTGGCTGTAGGAGCATGTGAGCATCTATCCACCCCCAAAGAGCCCATACATGTCACTTGGTCCCCAGGAACCCAGGGTAAAACCACCCAGAAAGCTCCAAAGATCAAGCGAGCAGATCCTTAAAAGGAACTTTCATAACATTAAGCTGACAAATGTTATGATGTTCACTAGGACTGTGCAATATCGATACTTTTAATCATTTCGACAAAACTTTTTCAATTAGAGGAACTATATTTCAACCAAACTATCATTTTGCCAGGTAGAATCTAAATGATTAATGCAAAAAGTAATATCAAGTAGGAATGTAGTTAAATCAAGGCTTGTTTTCCACAAACAAGGAATAATCATATTTAATCATGTTCATTTATATGCACCAATATAACAATATATATATAAGCAGCAACATTAACCTACTGTACATATATTTTTACTAAAAAAAATTGAAATACTAAAATATTTTAATATATTAAATATTATAAACCTTAAATCATATATAATAAAAATTCCACAATGAGAGTCTGTGAACATATTTAAGTAATGAAGCAACCAATTAATTAAATCAGAGTTTTAAATCGATTAATTCAAATGGACAGTTTCAACTGATTCACAGAGACGAATCAAACAAATCTAACACCATTTTGTTGTTTCTTATATTAAAACTGCATTTTTTTATTCTTTTTAAAATTTTAATCAAAGGCACTATTAAAACATCTGTCTAAACACTCTCAAACTCACTAATCACAAGGATGGATTCAAATCTAATGAGAAGCTCTGAAGGAAACTTAATATCCGACTAAAAAGCACATTAAAATCATTGTGGTATTCACAATGTTGCTTAATTTTAATCATGAGCAAATCATTGCAAATAAACTCAGCAAAAAAAGAAACGTCCCTTTTTTAGGACACTGTATTCACAGATCTTTATTATAAAGGGTTTAAACAATGTTTTCCATGCTTGTTCAATGAACTATAAACAATTAATGAACATGCACCTGTGGAACGGTCATTAAGACACTAACAGCTTACAGATGGTAGGCAATTAAGGTCACAGTTATAAAAACTTAGGACACTAAAGAGACCTTTCTACTGACTCTGAAAAACACCAAAAGAAAGATGCCCAGTGTCCCTGCTCATCTGTGTGAACGTGCCTTAGGCATGCTGCATGGAGGAATGAGGACTGCAGATGAGCTGCAGATGTGACCAGGGCAATAAATTGCAATGTCCGTATTGTGAGATGCCTAAGACAGCACTGCAGGGAGACAGGAAGGACAGCTGATCATCCTCGCATGGCAGACCACATGTAACAACACCTGCACAGGATCAGTACATCCGAATATCACACCTGTGGGACAGGTACAGGATGGCAACAACAACTGCCCGAGTTACACCAGGAATGTACAATCCCTCCATCAGTGCTCAGACTGTCCGCAATAGGCTGAGAGAGGCTGGACTGATGGCTTGTAGGCCTGTTGTAAGGCAGGTCCTTACCAGACATCACCCGGCAATAGTGTCACCTATGGGCACAAACCCACATTTGCTGGACCAGACAGGACTGGCAAAAAGTGCTCTTCACTGACGAGTCGTGGTTTTGTCTCACCAGGGGTGATGGTCGGACTTGTGTTTATCGTCGAAGGAATGAGCTTTACACCGAGGCCTGTACTCTGGAGCGGGATCGATTCGGAGGTGGAGGGTCCGTCATGGTCTGGGGCGGTGTGTCACAGCATCATCGGACTTAGCTTTTGTCATTGCAGGCGATCTCAACGCTGTGCATTACAGGGAAGACATCCTCCTCCCTCGTGTGGTACCCTTCCTGCAGGCTCATCCTGACATGACCCTCCAGCATGACAATGCCACCAGCCATACTGCTCATTCTGTGCGTGATTTCCTGCAAGACAGGAATGTCAGTGTTCTGCCATGGCCAACGAAGAGCCCGGATCTCAATCCCATTGAGCACGTCTGGGACCTGTTGGATCGGAGGGTGAGGGCTAGGGCCATTCCCCCCAGAAATGTCCGGGAACTTGCATGTGCCTTGGAGGAAGAGTGGGGTGACATCTCACAGAAAGAACTGGAAAATCTGGTGAAGTTCATGAGGAGGAGATGCACTGCAGTACTTAATGCAGCTGGGGGCCACACCAGATACTGACTTAATTTTGATTTTGACCCCCCTTTGTTCAGGGACACGTTATTCCATTTCTGTTAGTCATATGTCTGTGAAACTTGTTTCTTAGTTGTTGAATCTTTTTATGTTCATACAAATATTTACACGTTAAGTTTGCTGAAAATAAAATCAGTTGAAAGTGAGAGGATGTTTCTTTTTTTGCTGAGTTTACATTGTGAATATTCGATATATCGCACAGCCTCAAATAAAAGGGTGGATTGTGATGGAATATTTTTTGGGTGTTATGGTAGGCTGAAACTATGCTGTTCTGTGAAGCTATACATTATGTGGGTGCTCACAGTAGCAGAACTAGTTTGAAGAGCTTTGAATGTAAGTTGTCTTCCGGGTACGATGTCAGCTCAAGTGGCTGAAATGAATTGTTTTCAAATGAGGTGTCTGCTGGAAAGAAATGCTGTGGAAGTCCAAGGAAAACAGAGCTGCTTATGTATTGTGTGTTAAACTTACGTGTGTGTCTAAACTTGTAAAGAGACTATAGACTTTTATGAAGGGGTTTAAATTAAACCTGCTGGAACAATCTGTTGTAGGGGAAGATGATGCAATAGGTTATAAAAACTAATGCTTCCATTGTACAGGAGTACAAGTCAAATGTGTGCAATCCTAGATTTCTAATGTGGTCTCAAACGTTTGAACACCACTGTATAGTATGTGATTGAGATACAATGAAACACTGTATTGAAGGCCAACATTGTCCAAAAATGTTGACAGATGGAAATGGGTTTCAGCCCACAGATGTTGGGAATTTCTGAGGAGCAAGTGAGAGCGAGGGTCTTTCTGATCTGAGAATTAAATTCCCGTTCATACCGCAAACAACATTGTCGCTTGGTGTTGCGATCTGTCTCTGGTGGGCGTTCCTACTGCTGTCGCTTTAATGTTATTGGCGGACTGCACGTCTGGCTATAGTAGCTTTGGCAATTCTGATTACAGATTATACTGCAGGTAAAACTAAGATATCATTCTAATTTCTAATCAGTTCTACTGCTGCTAAAAATGAATATTCTGCAGGGAAGAGTGTTTTATATAACCTTCAGCAGTGCTCACTGCATCATATCATAAACAAGATGAACATTCTCTCAATGTATGAATCAAACTAACTCGGAAGTTTTCCACGCATCATATAAATAGGCTATATCAATGAAGTTACAGAAAAATTATTTAGAATCACTCACAGAAACTTTTAACTTCTCCGTCTTGCCTGCAATCGACTCCAGTATCTCACATTCACAGCAGATGGGTGACGTGAGCTCCACTGTCTCCCCTCTCATTGATAGTCTCTCTGGAATGTCGCTCATTATTTGCATAAAGTTACACTTTTCTCAACTTTGTCTTGTCACTCACCATGGCAACCTCTGTCACCAACAGTCACTGTCATGCTCGTCGCCGGAAGTCGCTCTACTCTCACTGAAAATGCATGGGATCGTATGGCTTTGTCGCTATTATGAATTCTAAGTATATTTATAATTTACATTGACTTGATCCCCCCTGGTGCTTTAAAATTTGGCTAAAAGAAGCTATCTTAGAAGGCAGCAGAATCATGCTACCTATCATTTGGAACAGCCTGTGCGTCTGGATTGCATCTAAATAGGCTGCCTACGTAGGCAGCTCACAAGATTTTGGAACGGAGTCAGTATATGAACAAAACAAGCCTCACTCTAAAACCGCTACAAAAGCAATAATATCCAAACAACTGAAAGATCGATTTAATTATAGTCTCTTACTCCTTCTACCTCCAACTCTACTTTGAGTTTAAAGTGTTTTCCAGACAAAGAACAAAACCATCATTCAGTGATGGCTGTGATTTCACTCTTTTAAAGTGTCGGCAAGGAAAGGCAGTAATCCTAAAGCTCTATGGCATCCTCCTCCTCCAGCGGGGGAACTTACTTATGTTGAAGTAAGGGGTTTGTGGCGAGACAGGGAAGGCAGGGGTTTGGGGTAGGGCCTCACCACCGACGGTCGGAGTGGGGCTGATGGGACCCCCATCCAGTTCCTCAAACGCTTCTCTGTAACTGTGCATATGTCTCTGCAGAAAGAGGGTACAGGTGGATAAATATTCATATACATAAAAACAAATATATACACCCAGGGTCCAAAATTAACAGTTGCCAAGCCCAAAATGAGAGCAAAAATTGGCTTTGGAGAGAAAATAAAACGTCACTATTTGACAGTGGTCGATAATTCTTTTAGGAACTGCAAATAATGCATGATTTATGCCAAACTCTAAAGAGCTGTTCACACTGAACATGTTATTTTCCCCCAGCATCTGCACTGTTTCTCAACTGGTCTTCTATGTACACGAGTGCTAGACAGACATATTTGACCATTGTGCAAGAAAGCATTCGGTCTGACACTGAACAGAACCCTTAGACTGATAATCTGACCCTCAGTGATGTAAGCGACATGAGCGATTCAAATCAAAAGAAATACAAACTGCCTTTGAAAGAAAACATCTGTCGTGACCCACACGTGTTCTAACAACTCTTAACTTTGTGGAAGATCTAACATTTAAGATGCCTAAATAGAATCTAAAACTCCCTGTTACAACACATATGTGAAATATTCCTTGCATTAAGCCACCAAAATGAAAATATTGAAACCCCAACGAAAATCACTATTTGCTTTCTGCATAATTTTTGTGACAGATATGGATGGAAACTAGCTCATTTTGTATATGATGCTACAAGTGACACAGTGCTGTTTTTCACTAATAAGCAAGGAATAAAACAGCAAAACAGTTTGAAATATGGAAATAATTATCTATTTTTTAATAAGATAATTTTGGACCATGTATACAGCCATCAAAAAGAGCAATGATAAAGCTTGTCAGCCGCTGACTTATTTCTGCAACCAAAACAAGAAACAAGCAAAGAGCTCTGTTGGGTCTACCTCCTTGGGCCGCCCCCCAGGATTTAGAGCGATTGTATTGGCCAGCTCAGGTGAGATGCATCGAATGGGGGAGCGGACCGAGCCTCCTCGAGTTGGGCTCTCGTCTTGGGACAGGCTCTCGCTGGTGGTCCGGCGCCATCCAGGAGCTGAGGCCTCATGTGGTGAAATTTCACCAGACTGAACTCCTGCCAAAAAAAAAAAAAGTCATCTCTAATAGGTAAGTACTAGGACTACGAAAGAATATTCATCATACTTCATTTAAGTGTGTGATTTCTGCACCACTAGCTTCTAGTGGTAGTGACTTTGATTAATTTCAGTGACTCCATTCTTTTGATTTCGTTCACCAAAAAGATTCGTTCAGATTCGTTCATTGACCATTTCTGCAAGTTAGGCCTTTGCGCCAGTAGATGGCGCCAAATGACTGTCTTTAAAGAAACTGCATTGGACCAAAAGCACAGACTCATTCACGACCAGAACAAGTCTAATGATCCTTTATTAAAATGTGCGTGTGTACAATTCTACTAAGAGACTTCAGCACTGCAAAGTGTTTAAGCATCATAAGTGTTTCCCCAAAAATGACAACAAAGCATATTTATCATACTGTGAACTGTTCAGCACAAGTTTTTATCAAGCTATATAAAAAAAAAAAAGAAAAGAAAAAAAGACAACAATACTAGCCTAAAAAATAATGAGTTTCAATAATGTCCGTATGTCACTGTATGTCATTGAGTCAGTGTTTACACTTTTCAGGAGGACTCAAATGGCTACAAATGGCTGATTTAATAGTTATACTTCTTTTCTTAAAGTTTCTGTATATTAAGCCCCCCGCTCACACATTAACAGATTAAGATGGGATAGATGAAAGTATTTTAACATGAAAAAAATGTACTCACTTCTAATCCTAAAAAAATCAAATGAAATCAAAAATGCAAACATATTATTTGAAAAAATCCATGGGAAACTGCCAGTGACCTCTAAAGAATTAACACTCAAATGACATCTAATTCTCACCATATTAAGTTTACTGGAACTACAAAGAATGCTCTTATTCAAACAGCTGAGATTACAAAAAGCTGGAAAATTGGAGCAACTCTGCAAATGTACTCTAGCTAAAGATCTGGAATAGCCTCAAAGCAACTCCAAAGCCTTTTTCACCAAGTCTTGTTTGATACCAAGAGTTGCTGGAGTAAATAAAATTAGATTTGTGTAAGTCTTCTCTCTTACACAAAATCTAAAGGGCGAAATGGGAACAAAAAGGGATAACTGAAGTTAGTTGGTAACGCTGTCTAATTCAATATATTCAAATAGTTTTAATAGTAGTGCTAACTTTTGTTACTTCTATTTTCCATCAAATTAAAAGTGAATGGTAACATTCTGCCTAACATATCCTTTTGTGTTTTACAGAAGAAAGCAAGTCATACTGTACATGTTTGGAACAACATGAGGGTGAGTACATGATGAATATCCCTTTAAAAAGCAGTTTAATTTTCCTATACATGTATTTGAAGATACCTTCAACTCTTCTGTGGAAACGTAAGAATAAGTAGAATTATTTCTATTATTCCTTGTATGAACAGATAAAGAAAAGTGTTCTATGTCTATAAAACAGCATTTGCAGCCACAGAACGTTTTGGGCCTGTTCAATTGCACACGGTTTAAGACAATGGACAGCCTTAATACACCCTGGTAGGAATGAGTGGAGTGTTTTGAAACCAGGCAACAGGCTGAACAAAATATTTACTAGCTCCCTGAGTGTGGCCTATGATTGATCTGTGTGGTCAGACCACAGCTCAGGACCCCTACAATCCGATCTTCTGTACCTCACGTGCCCTGGGAAACAAATGTGGAAAAATACAATAAAACAAAGCGAATTACATAACTATAAGGTGTGTACAAATGAATTACTTTAACTGGAAAATGAATTGCATAATGTTATTTATTTTGGACCTCTGAGACCCCAGACAGAAGTAATTTAAAAATGTTCATCAATGATGGTTAAAGCATGTCACCAAGTTTTTTGTTTAAAAATCAGTTTTCATAAAATTAGGTAAAGTCATTTATATTAAATATATTTTTTGAGCTATGAAAATGGTCATCGGTCTCTCAGACCCCAAACAGAACACATATGTTTAACATGACGCTAGTCAAACACTGTGACATACACTTCCTGGATGCATTTAATAATTTAATGAGTGCTCGCAAAAAATAATCCATTCAGAACAATAGGGTGGTTATGTCAACACAAAGGGTGGGGCTTGAAAATGGTCTCCAATGCTGTTTCTAAGGCAATGTTAAACATGCTGATTCCAAAACTGACTGATTTGGGAAGGCAGCAGATGTTTGGAAGAAACCAGTGCTTAAAGTGTTGGAATATCATGTGGTGTACATCCCCAGAGTCACTTCACACAAGGTCAGGACAGGAAACATGCAAAACAGATGTAGTACACAAGCAGTGCTTTACAGCTGTGCATGACAAACCCTGCGCTGTTACCTTAGCAACCACAAAGTCCTAATAGATCCAAGCTGGGTGCAGATAAAATTTATCTTTGAGCATACTGACATTCAATTTACAGTATATCTTGATAGTTATGTGTCTCTCAAAAGGCTAAGAGAGTGACTAAACAGAAATTGCATCCAATTGGATTCAAAATGTTTAATGAAAGTAAAAATCTTCTACTAAATAACGAATTAATTATTTCCACACTAAATGAGCACAAGGAAGTATACTTAATAATTTCTAATTTATACACTCAAAAAAATATCTTTTTGACTATTTTTAAGATTGACATATTTCAATTTCACAACAAAATGTAATCAAATTTTATTGTGTGATATTTCAAAAAATTAATAAAACAGAATTTTTTTTTTTTTTTATATTACTCAATTCAGTTTGATGGATTTTTATTTTTTTAGTGTAAATCTAAAAAAATATTTTTTGAGTGCATGCACCAATTTAATACAGCAATATTTGAGTGATGACGCCAAGGTCAATGATTGAATTAAAGTTTAAATTGATTCACAGAAATGAACTGCAAAAACTAATTTTCTTACTCAGTATTTTTGTGTTGTTTCCAGTAAAAAAATCTCAACGTCCTTAAAAACAAGATACAATTACTTGAGCAACAAAATGACATATAGTAAGATATTAAGTCCTGTTTACAGATAAATCTAATAAAACTTATTGAGGTTTATGCTTAACACAAGAAAAAAACAAAAAACAATTGCCAATGGTAAACTTAAAGGAAATAAACAAGAATATATATATTTCTTTTGGAATTTTTTCTTGTTTTAAGCATAAAATTTGTTAGATTTCTCTGAAAACAAGACTTAGACCTAATATTTTATGTCATTTGTCTTGTCAAGTAAATGTATCTTTTTTAAAGGATGAATAGAAAATGGAAAACGGCAGAAATTCTGATTATGAAAACTTTTTTTTCTTTGCAGTGACTTACCAAACCTAATGCTGTTTTTGCAACTGAAGTTTAAATGTGAGATGCTACTAAAACAGTTCATTCTAAAGGCTTTCATACTTGCGGGCTACGAGAGAAGGAGGGCTCGCGAAAACAATCTAATGACAAACATTTTTTAGGAATCTTGATGGCCAAAATAAAAGATGCATTAGAATCATTGTGACATTCAATTTAATGTTGCTTAATTTTTTATTGCCAGCAAAATCATTCAGTACATTTACATATACTTTAAAATTCCAAATTCAGTCCGATTTGTGAAGTCGGACTAACAGAACTAGATAATGCGATTTTAGTTTGGCTTCCTCCAGCGTGTATACACGTCAATTGAACCACAATTGGCCTCTGCGTTGTACGCATGATCCAAAAGACAGAGCTGATGTGACATTTGTATTTAACATGCTTTTAAATATTCCATTTCACACTATTAAATTAAGACTGAAGCTCGACTATGCAAAACCCGTTGCAGCTTGATTACAACTGTGCATGTAAATTGTGCTTAACCAGCCCTATAGAGCGCAAGAGAGCAAAGTTGTTTTGTTTATTATTTTTCTGTCACTGCATAAAAAAAATTAAAAAAACCTTTCTCCTTTCAAAATCGCAGGGATTCAGTATGACATGGACAAGATATCTACATAGAGATGCAGGATATCTTGTTTTCTCTCCATGGCCTCATTTATGCCATTGTCCCGTCCGTATGAGACTGGATCACACTCAAGAGAGCTCCAAGACAAACATTCTTCCTGGCACCTGGCTACTGAACACGGCTGGGGCCATCTGATGGGATCAAAGACAGTCTATGTACTAGACGTTTACTTCCCCGTGGCAGATAAGGATTGTATAATGCTCTCCAGATTTATTACACTTTGTCCTCCATCTAAATGCTAAAATAGAAGTAAAGGAGAGTCCTTGAAAGAAGCGAGTGTCTTTTCGCCTATGGTATTGTTCCCCAGGTTTGGCAGTCTGGATCTTGTGACATGGGCTCAGTTGATCCAGACAGAGTGGCCATTGTATTGCTTCTGTGTAACCTTAACTTGTCACATAACACAAATGCAGTTTGTTTATAGAGGTCAAGGAGCAAACTAAAACTTTAGCTTCTACTGACTATTATTCCACACAGACAAGGTGGAAAATTCCAGTGCAGGTAAATTAGTAAGGGAAAGAGATTAGAATGACCGCTTATAGCTTGTCAGAAAGGGAGAAAGAGAGACAGAAAGAGAGGGAGGCAGAGATGATATGTACACACAGAAGAGGAAATAAAAGCTTAAATAGTGAAAGAAATTGTGACAAAGAGGAAAAGATATACTTTATACACCTAATTAAAAAAATGTCTTCCGTAATTTATTCCTTTTTTGTTAAATTTGTTATTTTTCTTTTTTAATTGACACTATTTATGTCATTTTATTTAATTTTATTTAAATTGTTAACATGCTGTACTTGTGTACATGGCACATTAATATAAAATGGATGGTTATTACAGGTGTGTTTATCAGCATTTTAAAACTGCTTCGTACACGTTTCATCCATCAGAATTTACAGTTGGAATGCATTTTATAATATAGTGCAAAAAAATATAAACTAGTAAAAATTGTGCAAATATAGTAAACAAGAACAAACAAGTTCAATATTAACAAACAAAATAATTATAAAAGATATAATGGTGATAATGTAATACAGTATAAACAGTATATATTGTGTGTATATATATATATATAAATAATGGTGGCATTTTTTTATTTTTATTTAAAAAAGTAGTAAGTCACAAGAGTCTGTATGTTACAGTGATTTTAAAATGGGTAAGGACATTTTTCAACTGCTTTAAACATGGTCCATCCAATCAGAATTTAGAGTTGAAACTATCCATTTTATAATATCTATTTTGCACTACTTTCGTTATATGCAGTTACTTTGGCAACATGAATGTAGTTTTTGTCACGCCAATAAAGGACACTACATTGGAATGTAAATTACCTGAGCAGGTAAAGAGAAAGGGGAAGAGAAAATGGTAAATATACAGTATCAAACAAGCACACATGCACATAGAGGTGTTATTATGAGTTAAAGGGATATTAAAGGGATAGTTCACCCTAAAATTTTAATTCTGTCATCATCCACTCACCCTTATGTTCCGTGGAAAACAAAAAGAGATGTAAGTTATTCTCAGTCACCGTTCACTTTCATTGCATTTTTATTTCCATACAATGAAAGTGACATCCTGTTACTATCTCCTTTTATTCCACAAAAATAAATAAAAGTACCAAAGGGTTTTAAACAACATCAGGGTAAGTAAATGAAGACAGAAATTGAATTTTTGGGTGAACTACAGGGGACAGAACAGCAGAAAGACCAACCACTGAAGGAGTGAGAGCGGCGGCGCTGGCCGAACTCAGGAACACCAGGGCTGATACTGATGCCTCGTATACGAGCAGTGTACTCTGCACACCACCAGGAAGATGAGGAGGAGGAGGAAGAGGTGAGGAGGAAGGACGGACCATGGCAGGAAGAAAAGGAGGAGGGTGAAGAGGAGGATGGGAAGGAGGAGTTGATGATGGGACGAGTGTTCCACAAACAGGATAAACATGAGGAAATGGGAAAAAAGAAAGGAAAAATTACTCCCTGTTTTGCTAACACACTGTTACTGTCAAATGCATTTAATGCATGCAAAATCTCAATGTATAAATCAAAGATGAGAGTGCGTTTGGGCTGGGCGATATAGCAAAAAAATTATATCTTGATATTTATATTTACCTACATAATTTGTTACTAAGACATTTCATTACCAAATTTACATGTGATGTATAAAAATGGATCGAACTCATCAACTCTTCTATGGTATGGCTTCATTATAGTTCAAAATAGTTAAGACGCTACTAAAACACTCTTTAAATCGAGAGACAAAGAAGGATCGTGAAACTAATCTAATGACACTGTCTTTTGGAAACTTAATGTCCACACAAAAAGTGCCTTAAAAGCATTACAATATTCACAATGTTGCTTAATTTTATGTCACCACAAAAATCACTGCAAATATTTGATATATCACTCAGCCCTATAGAGTGATATAAGCCTGCCTTAACTTCAGTTGGAAAGATAAACAAACCCTATCTCTGGCAGCATGTTGTGAATGGTAAATCCAGACAAAGTGCTTCCTTAATCCCAGATAGCGACGGGTCTGATAACCAAAGCCAAGTATTAGATAAATAGAGCATTTTAAGTTGTGTGGCAAGAGCAAGGACTCATGGGAAGGTTACAAAAAAAGAGCAGCTTCCACCGCTAGTTGTCCTTTCCATTATAAGAACACTTATCTATGCTGAGTTAACAACACTACTCCAACTGCTGGGCTGTAATAAAACAGAAAGATTTGATCATGAGAGCCTTATCTAAGTAGCTTCCTCTCAAGTTTAACATTGGCTTCCTGAGGTTGTGAATCTGGGATTGATTTAGCAAAGACAGCACCTCTGGCCATGTTTGATTGGAAAAAGAGAGGCCACATCAGAGAACAGAGCTCTTCCAGACTAACAGAGAGAGGAAATTACTTCATAGCGCTGCGACAGCTGTGAATGACACCAGTGATTAGATAATACCACTAGGGGGCAACAGTGAGTCCAGAGCCACTGAATCAGTCCTAGAAGAATAACTGGATGTTATTAAAGTTTTTGGCAGAAACTTTCATAGCAAATCTTCCATATATGGTGCTTTTGACATTTTGTAAAATCCATTGCATTATGTGTTATCCTTTGCAGTAATAATATATGTAATTTAAAGGAATAGTTCAACCAAAAATGAAAATTATCTCATCATTTACTCACCTTCATGCCATACTAGATTTTCTTTCTTCTGCAGAACATAAATTACGATTTTTAGAAGAATATCTCAGCTCTGTAGGTCTATACAATGCAAGTGAATGGGTGTCAAAATTGTTACACTCCAAAAATCACATAAAGGCAGCATAAAAGTAATCCATATGACTCCAGTGCTTAAATACATATCTTCTGAAGTGATTTTTATAGGTGTGGGTGAGAAACAGATCAATATTTAAGTCATTTTTTGCTTGAAACACTCCCTGCCCAGTAGGAGGCATATGCATAATGAATGTGAATCACCAAAAGCACAAGAAGGATGAGAAAGTGAAAGTTAAAGTGCAGCCAGACTGAGCAGGGAGGAAAATTTACAGTAAAAACTGACTAAAATATTGATTTGTTTCTCACCCACACTTATCAAATTGCTTCTGTAGACATTCATTTAACCACTGGAGTCATATGGATTACTTTTATGCTGACTTATGTGATATTTGGAGCTTCAATTTTGGCACCCATTCACTTGCATTGTTTGGACCAAAAGAGCTGAGAAATTCTTCTAAAAAGCTTCATTTGTGTTCTGCTGAAGAAAGTCACACACATCTGGTATGGCACAAGGGTGATTAAATGATGAGAGAACTTTCATTTGGGTGAACTATTCCTTTAAACTCAACATTGAAAAAATGAAATGTCTAATGACTTAAGCCTGTGACAAACATGCTTGGGTCAACAATGAACAATTATGTGCTGACATTATGCTCAAAACATGACAAGGAAAAAGATGTCTCTTTTCAAACATGCGAGTTGAACAGATAATGTTAATAAACTGTAAAATGCACCATTTAAAAAAAAATAAATAAATAAAAAAAAAAAAAATCACAAAAAGTTATCAATATTAAACCTAAAGATTATAAGGTTTTAAATGATAAAGTAGATATACTGTTCTTAATTCAGACAAAGTATTGTAACATTTGTCAAACATTAGTGAAACATGTCCATAGTTAAAGTGCTGAACTTCACCTTTGGTTACTCTGCTAAAACACCCGTGAACTTGAGGATAACTGACTTCATATTTCCAACAAAATAACCTCGACAACAGTTGGTTGAAAGTTATTGCAAAAATTGCTAAGATAAATTTAGTTAGTCCTGAGAAAAGCTTTAGCATCATTTGTTTGCAGATGCCACTTGGTTTGACATTTCTGTATCTAATGAAGTGACTTAAGTTTCCAAAAGTGTCCAAATCCTTTTTGGAGCAACAGTAGTGTAAAATACTGTTCCCAATATACAGTATATTGGGATGATTTTGCCAAGAGGTTAAAAATCTTGGCAAGTAAGCCGAAAGGGTTGTTCAGTGAATGCATCATCAAAGTTGTACCCTTTGGCAAGGGAATTAACCCCAGGTTACTTTGAAAAAGTGTCAACTAAATGACTTCTAAGTTAGTATTTAAGGGTGATATTACCAGCTACACAGTGAGCTATGAGACCTTCATTGTCCAAATAATTTTTGGGGCAACTGCAGGGTAAAATACACTGGGATGACACGTAGGCTTTAAAAATACTGGCTTGTTACCTTTAAAGGGATGATCAATGTACCATCACAATTACCCCTTTAACAAGGGACTTAACCTCAGGTTGCTTGGATAAGAGCGTCAAATAAACAACAAATTAGTTAGTATTTCAAGGGTGATTTTAACAGCTACACCGTGAGTTACAAGACCCTCTGTATCCAAATAATTTTTGAGGCAACTGTATAGTAAAATATGTAGGGGTGATGTAGCCTTATGGTAAAAAATATTGGCTCATAAACCCTGAAGGTTTGATCAATGTATCATCACAATTATACGCTTTAGCTAGGAACTTTACTCCAGGTTGCTATGACAAAAGAGTCAATTAAATGACTAATTAGTTAGTATTTCAAGGGTGATATTACCAGCTACACAGTGAGCTATGAGACCCTCAATGTCTAAATGATTTTTGGGGCAACTGAAGGGTAAAATACTCTGGGATGATGTGGCTAAGGGGTTAAAAATCTTGGCTCGTAACCCCAAAGGGTTGATCAATGTATCATTACAATAATACCCTTTTGCAAACAACTAAATCCCAGGTGGCTTGGATAAAAGTGTCAACTAAACAACTAATTAGTTGGTCTTTTAAAGGTGATCTTACCAGCTACACGGTGAGCTACCAGACCCTCCAGTTTGTAGTTGGCATCTTCTGGTTCAGCATCTTTGGGCAGAGGCGATGAGGAGGCAGAGTAGCTATGCTGACTCTGCTGTGGCTCTGGGGACTGTGAGTTGATACTGGAGGGGTAGATGTTTAGGGGTTTCAGCTGTAGAACTCCAAAGGTGGAGGAAGGCACTATGGACTGGGGCATAGTAGCAGGGGCCTGACCTTCAGCCTCAGACGGCAATGCACCATGCTGGGATATAGCCGTGGGTCTCTGCTGGTTGATGGTTGGTTGTGGAGGCTCTGGGGCTACAGACGAGATCTGCTGATAGACTAGAGGACAGCCTGTGGAAGAGGCTCCTCCTCGGTCATTAATAGCTGCATCTGCCTGGTAGGATGGCCGTGCCTGGGTTTGAGAGAAAGATGGTTGAGTGGTGACCACACTATGTTCTCCAGATGGTGCACTGTGGGATTTGTGCACTTGGGTAAGTGCTGGGTCAAGGTCCAACATCAGCATGTTGAGGGCTTCAATAGATTGCTCAATCTCTTGCTGAGATGCCATGTGAGGAAACTCAGGTAGGCTGTGTGTTGTTTGCAGTACAGGACTGAAGTTGACCCCTTCTGTAACTGGAACTTCTGGGACACCATATTGCTGCCAAACATTCAATCCTCGCTGTACTGCTTCCCTACTGCTGGTGGTGCGTGTGGGAGCTTTGGGCATGAACTTCTGCTCAGTGCTAGGAGTTGCCCCAAATGACTGTGATCGGTAGATGCTGCCGTTCTGGTTGGCGTAGCTGCTAGAGGCACCTAAGTGATCCTGGATAGAAGCAGAGCTGAGAACTTTGGGCACGTAAGCACTCTTCTCTAAGTAGGGAATATCTTGCCCATTAATGACCGTCTCGGACTGACAGTACAAGTCCGCCGGAGTTGCTCGGCCCTCGAAAGACGACAACGTTCCAAGACTGTCCACACTGTTCCCCTCTTGACTGATGGGGAGGTCATCATCAAGGATGTCAGTCTCTCTGTCTATGCTGTTATGGCCATTGACGTGGACCTGGGCAGGGACGAGGTGTAAGACTCCACCTCCTCCTCCACTGCCAGAGCTACTCGGGTAACCTGTCCGGTGCATGGGGGCTTCCAATCCACTAAGCAACTGTTCCAGCTCTTGTTTTTCCTCTGGGCTGAGGGGCTGGGATGATGGCTGACTCACCAAGGCCGGCTGCTGGCTGACTTCATCTGTGCGGTCGGTCTTGATGGAAGCAGTTGAGTTACCCGAGTCACTACTTACAGATAAGGCATGGTCGACAGAGGGTAGGGTGTGGTCTACAGCGGGTAAAGAGTGATCAACAGGGGCTGGGAGACCATTGGTTGTAACTCCTCCGTCCAGAGACTCTTTCTTCCGAACCTTAGCATAGAGACTACCATCCAATGGACCTTGTGTGTGAATTACATCTGTGGAAGAGAAAAAAGAAATGTGTTAATGCTTACAGCTATTTCTGGATTTCAAAAGCAATAAACCACTTTACGTCATACCTAAAACCCCCTTAATCATAGTAAAATCACTGTAATGCAAAGTTTCAACTGACTTTATAAGTCCACACTAATTGCACTTACTATTTAATAAAAAAAATAAAATAAAAATAAAAACTGTGCTAGCTACTTTTGTTGCTACTCTGGGAACTTGGCAGTGCGATACTGCAGATATTACTGACTTTTGTATGACAAATTGTCATGTTCCTCATTTGTAAGTTGTGTTGGATAAAAGCGTCTGCTAAATGCTTAAAGTGTAATATAAATGTTATAAAACAATGACAACAGAAATCTCATAAGACACTAATCTTCAACCAATAGTTAGATTTATTGATCTGAACTGGTCAATTGTGGCATTCTGCAGTCAAATATTTTTGTAAAAATTTACAAAAGAGATTTTGTTGGATATTTTTTTTTTTTCTTTTTTTATTATTGTGTTTTTGTACAGTGTAAAAAAAACTGAGGAGTGAGCACTTTCACAAAACTAGCAACTTTTTGGAAGTCAGATGAGCGATCTCCTCCCTTAAAACATGCACGTGTACTCAAACATGCAAAAGGCAGCTCCACGCCTGTGCAATGAGTCAGTTTGCACCTCTTGTGAGAGGCACCATGATCCCTGTCCAAAGCAGTGACTCAACAGTGGAAAAATAGCAGCGCAATTTAAGGTGGAAGCATTTCCTGACTCCTTGGAATTGAGGCATAATTTCCTATACTCACACAAGCACACATGCTTTCGACACTTATACAAATACATAACACATCTATTTTGGGGTGTCTAGAGCCCTATTTGGACAGGACTAATTATCCTGTATGAGTTTCTTTCTTCTGTGGACCACAAAAGAAGGTTTCATGCAGAATGTTAGTCTCACCATTCACTTTCATTGCATTTTGTATTTTTTTTCATTCAATGAAAGGGAATGTTGATTGAGGCTAACATTCTATCTCACATTTCCATCTATGTTGCACGGAGCAAGTCATATAGGTTTGGAGCAACATGAGAGTAAATGATGACAACTTTTTATTTTTGGGTGAACTCTCCCTTAATTAATCAAGCTCTTGTTTCAACAGACTATAATGTATTTCAGACCTTCCAAAACCACTTAGCCACTGTTTGACAGTTCACTCTGCAATGGCCTTTTGATATCAACAACACATTGGAATACCAGGGGGAACAAAATGAGCCATGCTCTGTTTGGTCTGTGGTTCTGAGATTCAGAACCACAGACTGTGACGAAATGTTATTCATTCAGACCGAAACACTCAAGCTGAGTTTCCCATGGTGTCTTGATGCAGGATCTATCGTGCCGCAAATCTGATAATGCAGCTATGGTAATCGGAACAGTGGCCACAATACTCCGTGTCCTACAGTGCTGTTTATTTGACACTCTACTACACTAATAGCTGAAGATGAGAAACTATAGCTCTCTAGTCTCAAATAGCAAGACTTTGACAATCGGCATAAAGTCTGCTCCACTTTGCACCTTATTCTGGCCAAGATCCGCCCATGAGATTGTGTTACTGACATGTACATTTTTTTTACTTTGCTGTTTTAACCTGCTGTTTTGGGGAGGGTTTATCTGAAAATGTTATTACCACAATAATAGACCCGTGTGGTGAAAAAAAAAAAAACATGCATTCAAATATAACTCCTGGAATTTGCTTAGTGCCAGCATATCACATTGGAATTGGCCATTTCAGCCAGCTCCTGCAAGTTTTGAATGCAATATGCACCAGAGAGTCTGTGAATGGACTTTGGGCTGTGCATGGGCATGCAGTCTAAAGCCAAGACTAACGGTTCCCTCAAGCTCTTTAAAAATAGACATCCCATGTTATCTTAAGTGACCTGGTGACCTTTAGGTTGTAGATGTCTACTTGCAACTTATTAAACCATCACCTTTGACCCCATGTCACAGCCAGCAGTGTGACCTACTGGTTGACAGCAGGTTTGGAGATGAGAGTACACTAGCTGATTAGGGCTGTAACAACTAATCAATACAATCGACAATTATCGATAATGGAAATCATCGACAACGAATTTCATTATCGATTAGTTGGATATTTGCGGTAAGCGTGGAGAAGCCCCGTCAGTGACGTCACTTCACTGAAACTCGTTTGAAAAACAACGGAGACAAGTTGAAGTGGAAAAAAACACAACCCAAGATGTCCAGCGCACGAGAGCACTTTATAAAACACTTCAAAGAAGGTCATAGTAAGCATACAGTTTAATGTGGAGCGGTTGTTGCATCAGGTACATTGACAGAGGAAATGTGCTGTTTGATGCGCGAGAGTTGTTTCACTCCAACGCATCATGTACATTTTCTATGTTTTATAATGTAATCAGCCACGTATTGTCTCCGTTAAACTCTAATGAGCAAACGAGCGTGTGCATCTGCATCAATCAAACCTATCACAGTGGAGAAAGGGAGCACAATCATTTACATCATTCCACAATTTCAGTTTCAATGTAATCAATTGTGCAGCTTTCATAGATATCAGACTGAAGTCTCAGCAGTCAAGGTGTGCCGGTTTTTAAAGTGTTTTCTCCTGCTCATTTAAGCCCATGTAATACAGCGAACACCGGAATGAGTCTTTTCAGCGTGAGACTGAAATTGCACAGGGTTTACAGATGATTGTACTATATTAAACTGCATATAATGCTGAATATAATGTATTACAATTAAAAGGGTCCTGATATTTGAAAGTCCTCCTGATAATGTCACATGTAATTTGTAATCTGATTTCACTAGTAAATTTATACTATGGCAAGAATTATTTTACTGGATAAACATCCACAATTTTTTTGAAAAGAATAGTTTAGAAACATGTAATCAGTGCAAATACTATTTTAAAAAGCTATAATATTAAAATACTTAAATGCATTTAATCAGTGACAGTGTACAAGCATATGTTTCTAAGATCATTATGTATTTTTCAGCTGGGCAGAATTATTAACATTTCTATTCTCGTGACACTATTGCCCTCTGCTGGGCTGATTTTTTTTGTCCCCTCCATCCCTGATGGATAATTTTATTCTTTAATGCTGAGCATTTTTGTTAAGTTTTACAAGTAAAGGAACTGTTTCGCATATGTCCTAAAAGTAATAATAATAATACATTCAAACTTAACTTTTCATGATCCAGGCTTTGTTCAAAGTTTTGTGAGAGGATAGAATTGTGAATTCAGTAATATAAATCAAACCAAATCCTTATGCCCTTTTACATTTCAGTTTTTTGAAAAATCATATTTTAATAAAATACAGGAAATAAAATTTCATTTTTATCCGATTAATCAATTAATCATAGAAATAATAGAAGATTAATCGATTATCAAAATAATCGTTAGTTGCTGCCCTACTGATCATGCAAGTAAATATCATGTTTTACTAGAGATAATACAAAGTGAAAACAGTAATCAGTCTTAACATCCTCCTCAAAACTTTTAAAAAGACTCTGAATAAAAAAAAAAGCAATAATATTAATAATAATATCTAGGTTTTTAGACACATTGCCATTGTATAAGAATATAAACTCTTCTTCTTACAATAGGTTATAACTGAATACTAAAGCAATCCTTTTCATTTTAAATGACATTTTTTGTACTTGAATGATTGAATGCTCATTTCTGTGGTCCTATATATTGTCGCATAATGATCTTTATGTTTCTTGGCTATAGCGGTTGGCCAGTTTACTTCTGGTTACCGTAGCCGTTCCATCTGCAGCTGTTGCATACAAATACACGTGAATGTCGGAAAGCAGCCGTCTGTCAGTCAGACAGCCCTCCTGTACTCCGTACTTCCGTTACCATAGAAAGACTGGTGACATTACTTTTTTGTGTGTCTACTCGGTTTCGAAGTACCGATACTTTTGACATCCCAAAATCTCTATGAACCAAAATCAGACTTCATCTTCTAGGGATCTGACCTAAAGTCAGAGCTGAGATTATTACAGTATGTTTGTTTCTTCTCAGTCAGACAAGGCCTGTGTCCAGAATTCCCCCTCAACAGCACAGCCAGGAAAAAATTTGCCTTTCCCCCTTTCTTCACTGTTTCTCTCTCTCCAGAGTTTCCCCTAACAATCCCTCAGCTGTTCCAAACATCTCCCAGTTCTCCAAAATAGCACACCCACCATGAGAGGAGAGCAGCACCTCATATAAACTTCTCAGCAGGTTAGAACTTCAACCGTGACATCTGAATGTTCATCTCAGATCTCATGTTTTATTTGCACCTCAAAACACCTCATGACTTCATACTGACATCAGAAGTCATTAGAGTCAGTCAGGCATCTTAATGTGGAATCGGACACACCTCTTGAAAAAGAATCATCTTCTATTTCAGCACACTTTTTACCACCTGCTTGCAGACATGGGTGATATCACATCAAGACCAGCTTGCATTTATCACTAATCATCACCCGTAAAAATAGCAGGATACAAACACATGGTAAAGTGCTATTAAAGTTATTAAAAGCTCTGACTTCACCTCAAACTCAAGAAGAACTGCAAGAAAACTTGCCTACCTACCTTACTGCACAGCTCTGTAATTGCCCATGAAGAAAGCTTTGAAAAGTCTGTGTTTTCCTGCTCTTTTGCCCCAGCAGCTCAACATTCACAAGCGGTGGGAGTAGTTTTGGAAAACGCCCTCCTTCTCCACCAATTCTAACTCGGATAGAGCTGAGTTGTAGAAGATGACAGGACTGTTTCACTCCGTATGGATGAACACCACCCCTAGTGAAGTGGGCGTGAACTTATCCTCACCCAGCTGTGAGTCTGGTGTCTACCAGAGTGACATCACTGGGGCTTCCTCTTTCGGGTGGGCTCATTATCCCTCACTAACTCCCTGCCTCAGTTCGAAAATCAAGTGAGCTACCTAAATAGGCATCATACAGTATGTATGCTCATGAAGGCTGTTCCAAAGGATATAAAATATCTCACTTAGGCCAAATACAGAGGCAGCATTGCATGTATAGTATCTTTCACAAAGAAGGCAATACATGATGAACTGGGACATACATTAAACATACAAAAGACATCATTATGTATTTAATTTTTTTTATGCATATTAAAGTATCACACCATACGTTTACCTCATGCTAACGGCAAACTCTTCTCTCCCGTGTGCTTTATGAGTGCTATTTGTATGACGCACTATACAGACTTTTCCCAATCAGTCACTTATAAGACTCAGTTTCATTCGGGCTGCTTCTTTAGAAGGTTGCTGCCAATGTACGGAGTAGACAGAAGTGTAGTACACAAGGTTTTGGAACAGAGAACCTCTTTGTTTCTCTCTCTCTCTCTCTCTCTCTCAAATACTCTTTTAGGAGTGACACCCAGTAACACAGCTGCACACTAACTGTTGTGTGCTCTCACTGGCCCAAACTGAATAACTTGCATCCATAAATAATACAGTGTTTATATAACACAGAATTTCAATTAATACAGGCATATGACTTCTTATTCGGATTTCTAGAAATCAGACTTTTGGCTCAATCAGATTATTGCAATCAGGTTAACATATTTAAATGACACATTCATGATCAGAATACGACCACAATCCAACTAATATAGAAATATTTGTTTGCATGTAAATGCTCTCTTTAGAATGCTTAACACACAGGAAATGCTCAGCCAAATCTGGTGTTAAATGTTTAAACTAGAAACCAGCAGAAAATACAAAAAAAACAAAAAACACAACACAAAAACAAAAAAAATTATATAATAATAATAATAATAATAATAATAAAAAACCTTGATCACAAATGATTTATTGGGGAGTTCTTTGGTAATAAAACAAAATTAAAAACTGGCAATTTTTTTAAGTGTAAAGGGGTTGTATAAGAAACCTTTGAGAAAGAAAGCAAGCTTTGGTTATAATAGTGATTTGTATGTTTGAGTTTGCAAGAGCTCACATGTGTCTGTGCATGTGTTTTTACAATGTTTTCCAATAGCCAGTGGGCAAAAAAGTGGGCCTATCTGATTTCACCTCACAAAAGTTAATGTTTGGACTAAAAAATAAAATAAAAATAGCACACAGAAAATGTCTCTACTACCTGACAGATACTGAAATAGGTGTCCTGAGAAATGACTCCTGTATCTGTGACAGCACTAGACTCTGTAAACAGCAAAAAAAGAATCTGAATATGAATAACTATTATTATTCAGCCAATTAGAAGACTTTAAGGCGCTCTCTGTCTGTCAGACATTTTAAATGTTCAAGTTTTCTGACATTGGGTTTGCTGATATATCTTTGGAGGCTGGGATTTTGGACAGAGGTGGCGGTCTGAGGTGTTCACATAGGATGCATTCTTGTTTTTAAAACAGTTCAATGGAGTGCAATGGCAAAGGTATGTTTTTAAGCAACATTTACTCAAACTTATGTCATTCCAAACCCATATTTCTTTCTTCAGTGGAACAGAAAAGGAGATGTTAGGTAGAATATGAGTCTCAGTCAACATTTACTTTCATTGCATCTTTTTTTTTTCATACAAGGCTATCATTCTGACTAACATCTCCTTTTGTGTTCCATAAAAGAAAGGAAGTCATACACGTGAGGGTAAGAAAGTGATTACAGAATTTGTATTTGTGGGTGAAATATCCCTTTAATAATGTGTTTTGGACATTACAAACATGCTGTGACAACAGTGTGATGAAATGTTCCAAAATGCAGCCTAATGCACAACATCTGAATGAATTAGTTTATACCTTCAGCCTCACCTTTAAGACTCTTACAAGCATGACTTCATGGCTCAAGTTTCATGGTCGGCTACTGCAGTGGATAATCTTTTGTGACAGATGATTCAAGCAGCATGTCATGGACAGTTTACTACAGTAGCTGTAATAACAGCAGGTAAGATTTCACAAATGCTAAGAGGTCCCTTGAAAAATGTGTGAGATCACATGTTCAGTGATTTAACTCCAGATTGGGGAAGAGATTTAGTGCCTAGTCCTTGCTCAAGCTGTTCATTAATCGTCTACATTACTGATTACAACTAAATCTTTTATCTAAACATAAGAGCTTCCGAGTAAATGTTAATATAAAATGTAACTTGCACAAATCGGTAGTTCTGAGAGTTCATACAATGCTGCTCTCTGTGCTTGTTAGACTGAGCTTTCAAGGTCATAAGATAAAACGATGAGGGATGAGAAAAAAGAACGTTCACGTAAGACAGGAAGGACTGTACAAACTTAACAATCTCCATCTGCAGGAAATGAATGTATGTTTGTGCCTGTGTCGGTCAGAAACAGACCACCAGTCAGCAAACAGAAATCCTGACAATGTGACACGGCTGATATCCATGTATGACAAACACCCGCTGCTATAAAACAACACATACGATGAGATCATCGCTTTAACACCTGCTTCCAAAACTACTCCTAAAACTGATTCATACATTTCCATGACTAGGTTTCAGGGTGAATGCAGTTAAGACCATCAAAGATGTATAATTAATCTTAGCTCATTTGTTTTTTCATGTCTTCATACTTCTTTTTTTAATAAATGGCTATATTTGAAGTAAAAGTGCTCAAAACCCTCCCTAATGATTAAAAAAAAAACAAAAAAACAGCTAAAACCAGCCTAAGCTCTTCATGTATGTATATAGAGCAATCATACTGTTTTGACAAGGTAATGCTTTTTTCATCCCAATAAAGCTACTTAAATGTGAATCTGAAATGTGCAGTCACTGTAACTCTGAACAGAGTTGGGATCATTGGAAATCATTGTGTAAGCACTTCAGAAGAAGAGAAAGTGATGACAGAGTTTACAAGTGCTTGTCACCTCACTGTTATAATGTAAGTGCTGCACATTAAATATGCTTTTGATGGCACTCTTTTATAAAGACAGAGATGAAAGAGTTGAGAAAGCCTTGTGTGATTAAAGCACAGGAAAAAAAGTTAATGGACATCTCCACATCCACTTCAACTCAATTCCCATAAACAGTAAGGAGTATGAGGTCACATCTTAGATTTTTTTCAAACAGGCAAAATTCAGAATTTTTTTCTTTTATACATCTATATATATATATATATATACACACACACACACTGGCAGCCAAAGGTTTGGAATAATGTACAGATTGTGCTCTTATGGAAACAAATTGGTACTTTTATTCACCAAAGTTGCATTCAGCTGATCACAATGTATAGAAAGTCAGGACGTGAAAAATTACTATTACAATTTAAAAAAAAAAAAAAAAAAAGTGCACTACCTTAAACTACTTCAAAGAGTTCTCATCAAAAAAATCCTCCACGTGCAGCAATGACAGCTTTGCAGATCCTTGGCATTCTAGCTGTCAGTTTGTCCAGATACTCAGGTGACATTTCACCCCACACTTCCTGTAGCACTTGTCATAGATGTGACTGTCTTGTCGGGCACTTCTCACACACTTTACAGTCTAGCTGATCCCACAAAAGCTCAATGAGGTTAAGATCCATAACACTCTTTTCCAATTATCTGTTGTCCAATGTCTGTGTTTCTTTGCCCACTATAATCTTTTCTTTTTGATTTCTGTTTCAAAAGTGGCTTTTTCTTTGCAATTCTTCCCATAAGGCCTGCACCCCTGAGTCTTCTCTTTACTGTTGTACATGAAACTGGTGTTGAGCGGGTAGAATTCAATGAAGCTGTCAGCTGAGGACATGTGAGGCGTCTGTTTCTCAAACTAGAGACTCTGATGTACTTATCCTCTTGTTTAGTTGTACATCTGGTCTTCCACATCTCTTTCTGTCCTTGTTAGAGTCAGTTGTCCTTTGTCTTTGAAGACTGTAGTGTACACCTTTGTATGAAATCTTCAGGTTTTTTTTTTTGGCAATTTCAAGCATTGTATATCCTTCATTCCTCAAAACAATGATTGACTGATGAGTTTCTAGAGAAAGCTGTTTCTTTTTTGCCATTTTTGACCTAATATTGACCTTTAGACATGACAGTTCATTGCAACACAAAGACAATGTTAAGGCATCATTTAATGAACCAAATAGCTTTCAACTGTGTTTGATATAATGGCAAGTGATTTTCTTGCACCAAATGAGCAATTTAACACGATTACTCAAGGATAAGGTGTTGGAGTGATGGCTGCTGGAAATGGGGCCTGTGTAGATATGATAAAACATAAAAAATAAACTTTTTTCAAATAGTGATGGTGCTGTTCTTTACATCAGTAATGTCCTGACTATACTTTGTGATCAGTTGAATGCCACTTTGGTGAATTAAAGTACCAATTTCCTTCCGAAACAGCAAAATCTGTACATTATTCCAAACTTTTGGCTGCCAGTGTATCTGTTTAGGCATTGTAGTTGAAACAGTGAAACTGATTTAAACCATCCACAGTTTTTTGAAATCCGATTAAAATGGGTTGTTTTGGAAATGTGTTTCGGTTTGAAGCTTTTTTATTGTTCTGGACATGACACAACTATAACGTCATACACAATGCGTGTGCAGCAGTATATATAGCCATGTCTGAATTCACTCGTTTACAATTCCAAGTGGCATTCACTATGCATTAAAAGAATAGTTCACCCAAAAATGAAAATTCTGTCATAATTTACTCAACCACATGATGCCAGTGGCTTGCATTCATGCAAGAACTTGCACTGTTTAGCACATTTCACTGTGAACAAGTTTCTCTCATGAATGCACAATGCACATAAACATTTTCACTGAAAAAATTGCTTAAATTTCTAGTTGTTTCTCATCAAACCCTATTGTACACCTTCAGCAGACTTGGAACATGATGCACAAGTCACATGGATTACTTTTATTATACTTTTGGACACTTTTTTAAGCTAAAAAGTGAGTTTTCAATCGACTGGCATTACATTTATTAAAAAAAATCTCCTTTTGTGTTCCGCACAAGAAAGCATGACATGAGGGTAAATAATGACAGAACTTTAATTTTTGGGTGAACTATCCCTTTAAATGGTGAATGAGCGAACAAGTGAACAGTTTCAAACACTTTCAGTTTATGTATAAATATGTAAACAATGTAATGTCCTT